>NC_068983.1:68123271-68127724 GCF_001194135.2 Octopus bimaculoides | reverse complement strand
TCTTCTTCTTCTTCTTCTTCTTCTTCTTCTTCTTCTTCTTCTTCTTCTTCTTCTTCTTCTTCTTCTTCTTCTTCTTCTTCTTCTGCTTCGTCACTACATCGATTAAAATAAAGAAGACAGAAAGAGCAGCCGATTGGACTACAAAGAGAGAAGTGATTTTAGTGTCGGTTGACGTATTGTCTGCCTATTTGACGTAACGCTTTCCTTGGCTCAACGACCGGAGTGACTGAGTAAACACATCTCCGATCGATTAGTGACTTATCAAACCCACTTTTTTTTTGTCATTTAAATTGGTTTAATATTTCTACGAAACCTCAGGACGTTTAATAGTTCACAGAACTGTACTTAATTCCAGTTTTTGCAGCGTTCACAGATGAAATCAAATGAGATATAAATCTCTCACTAAACAAAACGCTAGCCTCTTGTAGGAAACTTCCGCGCAAATTCTATGCTGTCGTTGTTGCTGTACTTCATATTGTTGTTTATCCCCTGGTTAGTTCAAGTGGTGCAGATCTATGATCAAACGTATTCTGGCCGCGACCAACCTATCTTTTCATAGTTCTTAGCGGCTAATGGTTTGTAAGACAATTAGGCATCCTAGAGCTATGTGATTTCAGCAGAGGGTACAATCATGATAAACCAATGAGTACTTTATGTTTAAAAGTGAAATAGCTGTGTCAGTTACTTTTGAATCGTTTTATATACTCAATATATCTTTTTTTTTTAAAGATAATAGAATGAGTATTTGAGAGACACTTGGGTTGCTATTTCGAGTAGGTCAGGTGACCACGCAAACCCCGTCATTATTCGATTATATCGTACCGTGAAGTCAGTGTAGAAAAAATGGGTGTTAAAATAAATTGCTTTGTCCAGATGCGATGTACAGCAAAATACATTCAAAGCATTTCAAAGTTTGTGAAGCATTTAGGCATCGATTAATGTAGGAAAGGCAGACGACCGCAGTGGCGTGAACAACGTTATTTGAATGGGTGATAGATGATGGAGGACAGTGTTATGAGGTCACAGTAGAAGGTACAATAACGGTGCCACTTCGAGATGTGTAGAAAGATGCAGCGATCCACATCCATCCAACTTATCAAGCATGGGAACACAGACTCTAAAATGATGAAGAGGATGAAGATGTTGATTACGATGATGATAATGATGATAATAATAATGATGATGAATATAATGATGATGAATATAATGATGATGAATATAATGAGGAAAATGAGAACAAATATGCGGTAATGAAATTGATGATGATGATGATGACGATGATGATGATGAGTGATATTTTGTACTTCTTTTGTTCGATGATGATGAGTGATATTTTGTAACTCTAAAGTGATATTTTTTTTACGATTATAGACATCTGCGTAAGGATATAAATACTAATGTAATATAACTGTAGACATAAACATCTCTATCCAAATTTCCGTTGTAAACATTCAGTTATTTCCGTTTGCAAATCTCTTTTCTATTATCCGGAAGTGTGGATAGTGTCATATTTTGGTTTGTTATAAACTATAACGATCTGTAAGATTACGATATGTTAAAAACATTGCGCCATTTAACGTGAGATTAAGCTATGTTATTTTATAATGCCTCACTTATAAGAATTATGTAGTATATCAATATAAGAAAGTTACTTTGATGGACTGGCGTCCTTTTTAGGAGCTTGACATAGTTCTTACTGTTGAAGCTATGTAACTGGGGAAATGAATTGTCTTTAAAGGGACTCCTTTTATTTCGTTTATGACTGAAAGTAATGAATTGATATATGAGTATCTCCAACAACTATTCCTCCTTAATAACCACCAGTGCAGCTTCTGTAAAGCCAAATTGAATGGCATCTACACTTCTATGTCATTCGCCAGTCGGCCTTTGCCTCTGAAAAATTTGATTAAAAAAATATTGTTTCTCTTGATATCAGAAAGGTATTTGGCCGCGTCTTGTTTGCTGCTTCCTTAATTAAACATACTGACTATGGGCCCCACCATTTCTTGTCAGTCAAGTCGCACCATTGTCAAGTGTACTGATGAAGTTCTCTCTGAAACGAAGAAATAAACAAAATAGGTATATGAAAATATAGATAGACGTAAACAAATACGCATATTTATATGAAAAATACACTGTGGAATAAATTAGTTTGTCGTGAGGTAAAAGAGAAGTCTAACATTTGTGACAGAAGAATTCGCTGAAGAGAGATGAAATGTTTAATCGTAATCTGTCTGCCTTTCATCAAACATACACTTATAGACATACACATACAAATACAGTCATACATACATATTTGCATTCACACACGCATACATACATACATACATACATACATACATACATACATACATATATACATACATACACGCATACATACATACAAATATTTATATATGATGCATACATATATACATACATATATTTATACATATACTTCATTTAAAATTGTAGAGAAAGAGCACATTTTTGGTGAACTAATGAGGAACTCACAGATTTTCTATCCGGATTATAGGTTTTTTTCATTTGTATTTATTGTTAGGAGTACAATGGGTATGTAACCACAGATTTGCAATAAAATCTGGTCGTGGTGGGTTTTCCTTAGAAAGAACAAAGTAAACTGACTTCAATCTTCTAAATCCAATTGATTACTGGTTCACATTTCATTTTAAGCTTCCTTGAATGAACATATCCACACAATCACATGTGTGCATATGACTTGCACACTTAAATATGGAATAATTAAACACATGCTCACGCGTACTAAGGTAACATACACATATCTTGATTAAAAAAACAAAGCAAAACAATCATGTCCTAAAACGTCGGTCATTGAATTCAGCGAATAATTTAAATGAATCTTAAAGCAAGCATCCATCCATAAATACCTATAGAAAATATTCCTGTAGTGAAGCGCATACGTTTCAACTCATGGTGTACCAGCAGAACACCCCACCCATCCAAACTGCAGCCAAATGCTATCATATTATTTAGAATAGAAAAGAAGAAATTACCCCCGACTATAGCTCTAGATTTATACGTGTGATTATTAGAATATTTGAATATTTTCTAAACTATATCAGCATTATTATTGACTTGTTGGGTTTTGCGTAAAGGATACAGCTAATTAGAAAATATAATCATAATTCATTAACGAAACTGAAAATATATTAAACACTCTAAAAGTCTTTTCAGCAGGAAGTTCTATCTATACGCATAGACATGCAAACATATGTGCTCACATACATATATCAGAACCTGCAGATTTCCGCGAACAATGAAATACATATATGCATACACACGTAGTGTCTAGATACGTGAAAAAGCTATGGAAAAGCCCATGGAAAAGACTTGTTATTGTGGATTAAAAACCGGCTCTTTCTGTATTGGAGGGGAATTTTAAAAATTGTATCCGAACGAACATACATACAAGTATAGACAGTGAAACATGCAGGTTGATAGACAGATGGATGGACATATAGACAGATAGATAGATAAATAGACAGACAGATAGACGAACAGACAGACAGACAGATAGACGAACAGACAGATAGACGAACAGACAGACAGACAGATAGACGAACAGACAGACAGACAGATAGATAGATAGATAGATAGATACATACATACATACATACATACATAAATGCATACATACATGCATACATACATACATCTCATCGCGTTCGGCCCAACGGCCTTTAATGTTGTTTTCACTGTTTAATTTTTCATATCTTGGTTTTTGTTTGCTACCTTGGAACCCTCCGCTTAGCAGGTTAATCCACTAAGCGGGAAAAGCTATTCTAAGAGCACGTTCAGCCTCATCTTCGAAATGCCTAGTTTAGAGGCAGCTGATGAAGGAAAAGTTCCATAAGTGGCTCGTCTGTTGTCCTATGTGTTCATTCTGTTGTCCGTAAAAAAAAGTCCGTTTTTTGTGCTTTGCCTATGTTCCAGTTCCTTTTTTGACGTCCTGTACCCGGATATGCATTTATATATACATGTAGATGTAGGTATGTACATATATGTATCTATACATGCATATGCTCATATATCATTTGTATTATTACATACACAGATACATGCATACATGCATACATGCAGACAAAAACAGACAACTAGATAAATAGTTTCATAGTTACATGCTCATAAAAATATCGACTGTAAAAAATAATACCTTGAAAAATTGATAACGAAAATACACACTTGTACATATAATCTGTGTGTGTGTGTGTGTGTGTGTGTGTGTGTGTGTGCACGCGTGCGCGCGTGTGTGGGCGTGCATGTGTGCGTGTGTATGCATGTGTGTGTAGGCGTGCGTGCGTGCGTGCATGCGTGCGTGTGTGTGCGTGCGTGCGTGCGCGTATATATGTATATGTGTGTGTGTGTGTGTTTCTGTGCCTCTTTCTGGCCACCCTCGCCTTCACACACATTCAGACAACAATTATCCAGTGAA
>NC_068983.1:68110983-68121655 GCF_001194135.2 Octopus bimaculoides | reverse complement strand
TGTACATATATATATATATATGCATAGTTGAAATTTACATATATATACATATATGTATATATATATATATATATTTTATATAATGTATATATGTATACATATGTATATGTGTGTGTGTGTGTGTGTACACATATAATATATACCTCTTTCCATACATTATATATATGTGTATGCATATATGTATGTACGCATACAAACGCACATACACACACAATAGGTTCAAATAAGAATATGGATATGTCATTCCTTAACCCATGGGAAATAAACAAACCAAAAAGCGAGATGATTTTTTTTTCAGCCCGGCAACCAGCATAATTATTGACACAATTACGTAAATGTAAAAGTCATTGATATATTGAAGTCAACAAGTTACGTAAATACAGAACGTAGCTCCAGGATCTGCTGGTCATCTAGTCAACTTTACATAATCATACTGAGTTCATCTTTTCAAAATTCCTTCAGCTTATCTTTTAAAGATTTGTAAGTGTTGGAAATACTCCAACGCTACTGACGGATGCAATCTTCATGCCTATTTCAGAAAGGAAGCGCTATGGAATTAGATAAATAAATAATAGATTTAAACCACTATTACCTATACTCCATGCATCGAAAGTGTTTGGAGCTTATTGGAAACAAAACCACTGATTAATAACGATAATAATAATCCTTTCCACTATAGTCAGAAGGTACGAAATTTGACGGGAAGGGGCCAGTCGATTACATCAACCCCAGTGCGTAACTAGTACTTATTTCATCGACCCCTAAAGGATGAAAGGTAATAAAAGCTGCAAGACCTGATTTAGTAGTAGTAGATAAAGAGAATAGAAAGTAGCAGATAATTGACTTTACAGTCCGAAATTATGAAAAACAATCAATATGAGAGGTATAGAAAAAATAGCAAAGTACCAGGACTTAGGCATTGAATTACAGAAACAATGGAAAGAGCTGGTAAAATGTATCCCAGTAGTTATAGGTGCACTGAGAACTATTCCTAAAGATTTGAATGGATGGATAGTGGAAATAAGCATAAAACCTAGTTTAGTACAGCGCCAGAAAATAGCCAGGATACTTAGGAAGGTTCTTGGCATCTTAAGGTTACTTGTTGTACCCCGATGTTAGGATTTTTTCTTTTCCAACTGCCTAATTTGTTGTGTGCATAATAATAATAATAATAATAATAATAATAATAATAATAATAATAATAATAATAATAATAATAATAAACCATAAGAGCATCACAGCAAACCACAGCACATACCCAAAGCACACAGAGCTGCGCTCGGTAGTGAAGTGAAAGCACGTTATAAAAATAAAACTACTGAATAATAATAATAAAAATAATAAGCTAAAGCAAGATATCTTTGCCAAAGTATAAAGGATCCGCCGGTATGGGAAACGCCAACGTTTCTTTGAACAAAACAAACAGTTCAACTCCAACCCCCCAAAATTCTACGAAGAACTTGGCAAATATAAAATAAACATCGCTACAGCACCAACAGCAGAAGAAGTGGAAGAATTATGGAAAGAAATATGGTCGGCAAAGGAACAACTTCAAAAAAGGACTATTAAAACAACGAGCTTAGCACCTGAGCAACTCTGGACCCCTATAACAACTGAAGAGGTCACCCAGGCACTGCAAAGACTAAGCAACTGGAAGGCACCTGGGTACGACAAGGTCCCCAACTTCTGGTTAAAATATCTGACAGGAATACACAGACCTATAACCTGTCTCCCTACAATCTACAAAGCCTTTACTGCAATAATATCGCAGAGATTGAGCAAACACCTGGAAGAAAACAACCTGTTTCCAAAAGAGCAGAAGGGATGCTGCAAGGGCTCAATGAGTCGATTTCGTTGTAACTTCTCTTTTCCTTCATTCGATCCAGGACGCTAGGTGCGTCTCAACAAGTGACTGTAACAAAGATGCGTATTAAAAGTAAAATTGATAGTAATAATAATGATAATAATAATAACAATAATAATAATAATAATAATAATAATAATAATAATAATAATAATAATAATAATAATAATCCTTTCTACTATAACAGTGGTTCTCATTTGGGGCGCATATGACCCTTGGGGTCATAAATGAATTGGTTATACTTCTACAATACACAACACAATTTAAGTTTTTCATATAATTCCTGATAATATTTAATTATAAAAACACAATAGAATTTTTTAAAGGTTGGATAGCTGTGAGGGTCTACTTGAGTAAAACAGGAACCGAAGGAACCCATAACTAAAAAAATGGTTGAGAACCATTGTACTATGGGCACAATGCCTGAAACTTCGTTGGGAGGGAACTACTCAGTTACATTGATCTTAGTGCTCAACTGGTACTTATTTTATCGAAAGAATAAAATGCCATAGTCATCCTCGGGGGAATTCGAACTCGGAACGTAAAGAATCGGAAGAAATGCCGATAAGCATTTCCTCTAACGCGCTAATGATTCTGCTACATCGTTGTTGTTGTTGGCACTCCGTCGCTTACGACGTCGAGGGTTCCAGTTGATCCGATCAACGGAACAGCCTGCTCGTGAAATTAACGTGTACCCTTAACGTAGTTCTCGGGGATATTCAGCGTGACACAGACAAGGCTGACCCTTTGAATTACAGGCACAACAGAAACAGGAAGTAAGAGTGAGAGAAAGTTGTGGTGGAAGAGTACAGCAGGGTTCGTCACCATCCCCAGCTGGTGCCTCGTGGAGCTTTTAGGTGTTTTCGTTCAATAAACACTCACAACGCCCGGTCTGGGAATCGAAACCGCGATCCTATGACCGCGAGTCCGCTGCTCTAACCACTGGGCCATTGCGCCTCCACCCTAAGCTACATCACCTAGTTAATAATAATATTAGTAACAACAACAACAACAACAATAATAATAATTGAACACGACAACTTGCTGATATATGTAAACGAAACTGAGGAAGATAGTAAGAGAAGCGAGCATTTTGAAAGGGAAACAAGACTAGAAGTAGGAGATGAAGAAACATTATTCAACAAGGGATTCCAGTGCAAGACCAAGTTTTAACCACAAGTTGAAGGGTCAGACTTAGAAATGGGCAAGTGTTTCTGTTGTGCCGAATGTATAATGAATTTGATGAAACCATTACTCTTTTACTCTTTTACTTGTTTCAGTCATTTGACTGCGGCCATGCTGGGGCACCGCCTGTAGTCGAGCAACTCGACCCCAGGACTTATTCCTTGTAAGCCTAGTACTTATTCTATCGGTTTCTTTTTGCCGAACCGCTAAGTTACGGAGACGCAAACAAACCAGCATCGGTCGTCAAGCGAAGGTGGGGGGACAACACAGATACACAAACATATACACACACATGCATATATACACACACATACATATACATATATATACGACGGGCTTCTTTCAGTTTCCGTCTACCAAATCCACTCACAAGGCTTTGGTCGGCTCGAGGCTATAGTAGAAGACACTTGCCCAAGGTGCCACGCAGTGGGACTGAACCCAGAACCATGTGGTTGGTAAGCAAGCTACTTACCACACAGCCACTCCTGCGCCTATATACTCATATTCTAAATGTATGTTCTAAGCTTGCCCCAAGCCAGTATAAATTGTGGCGACATGATGGGGTAACAAAAGTCCTGCATTGGAAATTGTGAAAAGTGGAGGTTACAGGGAAGACATGGCACGACAACAAACCGCAGAGTGGGATCGAACCGGAGACTTGCAAAATCCTGTGGGATTCCCTAATTCAAACAGACCTGGCTCTTGAGCACAACAATAGTGGTGGACAAGGTAAACCATGTGTGCTCTGCAATTGATGTTGAATACCCATTTGACTCAGGGTTAGTTAAGAAGGAAAGCGAGAAAGTAGACATGTACAATCCATTTAAATACGACTGTGGAAGATGAAAAAGGTGAAGATAATGCCCGTTATTGTTGGGCTTTGGGGACAGTATCAAAAGATATTCTTTTCTACTCTAGGCACAAGGCCCATAATTTTTGGGGAAGGGGACAGTCAATTAGATCGATCAGTACGCAACTGGTATTTAATTTATCGACCCCGAAAGGATGAAAGGCAAAGTTGACCTCGGTGAAATTTGAACTCAGAACGTAAAGGCAGACGAGATACCGCTAAGCATTTCACCCGGCGTGCTAACGTTTCTGCGAGCTCGCCAAAAGATGTTGAGAGTAACATAAAGAAGATGGGAATCTAGTGTCCAGTAGATCTGTTGCAAAAAGTATGCCTATTTGGTACGGCCAGAATTATCAGAAAAGTATTTGACAGTTGAAGAGAACAAATATCATGGTGCCGTAGGTTACAGGGAGCAAGCCCGCAACTCATGCAAGATCCTACAAGTTCCAACAAAACTTAAGTTAAAAGGAGTGAAAGTTTGTCTTTTAGGGACAGTAAGGATTATCAGGAGGGTTGAAAGACAGCTGAAAACTTGTAGATACCTTAGGTTACAGGTAGTAACCCGCTACCCATATTAATCATACTAGGAATAAGACCGAACCTGAGCCAAACCAAAATAATAATAATGATGATGAGGATAATGATGACGATGATGATGATGATGATGATGATGATGATGGTGATGATGATGATTTCAATTTTGACACAAGGTCAGAAATTTCGGGGGAGGGGTTAAGTCGATTACATTGACCCCAGTGTTCATCGACCCTGAAAGGATTGAAGGCAAAGACAACCTTGGCGGAAAGGCGGAAGAAATGCTGTTCAGCGCGCTAACAATTCTAATGATAATTATAATAATAATGATGATGATGATGATGAGGATGATGAGGATGAATAAATAAATAAACCAGTTGCTAAACAACCCGTACAATAATTTTTCACATAAGACAGCTTGGTGCAATGCATCTCGTTTTGTATAATTGTGACAAGATAAATTTTCCTTCAACTAGAACAAAGATTAACGATATTTATATTCATTCATGATTTCTTCGCTGGATATGATGATATAGTCGATGGTATTTTATGCCTCACTGTGTGTGTCCTTGAGACTTCAATTCGTGTCATGACTGGTTCCCAAATTTTCTGAAAGTCAAGTGTTAAACAACTATACTCAAGGTCTTTTGGAGCAAAGGTAAAAAAATATTCACAAGTAGACAATGCATTCTTGTTATGAGGTCACAACTCAGTGAGGGGTTCTTTACGTAGTCATTCGACATTCTTGAAGTAGCAGCCGAAATTTTCGTAATATTAAACCCTGTCTGTCGTTTTTTTCTTATATATATATATATATATATATATTGCAATACGAATATATGATTCCAGATGTAGGAAAAGATAGTATAGCTTTGGGTGGAGCACCCTTTATCATCAGTCTGCTCAGTCAGGGCTGAACAAGGGCTAAACGACTACTACTACTACTACTACTACTACTACTACTACTACTACTATACATTTTATATTGGAATAACTAAATGAAAACCCTATTCATTACGTTGGTTGATTACCAAAGTTAGAGTCAACAAATCACTTCTGCGTTCGTTAAAAATCACTATGCCAGAAACAGATACATACTGTTAAACTACAAGGGAATAATCGTATCTAGTTTTCTTCTACTTGAAACTGTTGACTATTCCTTCAATACAACGAAGCAGCAGGTAACCCTTTAGCTGGTCATTCAGTCTGTTAGAAATAGCAACCGAATTTCCTTCAAATCAAGCTGTTTCGTCTTTAAAAGGTAGGGCACATTCGGTAAGCTAATCTTAGCACGATAGACACATGATGGTCTTTAACAGTAGATCTGTTCTGTCAGGGTGGACTTGAGAAGGGTGGTTAAACAGCAGCCGCTGCAACAACAACAACAAAAGGAAGGTAGCAGATCACAGTATCATAATGGACATCGAATGCAGAAAAAGAGCAAAATTGATATCCAGTTATAAAAGGACTATTAAGTGAAGTGAAACATTGGAGTTCACCAAGGCAATATGCATGAACCCAGTAGTTCATTCCTACTACAAGATGTACATACGATTTAACAGCAATACTATCAGGATCAAGTAGTTACTTACCGTGTAAACTGTTTACCGTAGTGGACAAATAGATATGTATAGAAGTGAATAACTAATCATAATAAATTTATTTATGATCAGCTAAATATGTCACGAACCAACGAAGGAACCTTTACACTATCAGTCGACCTGCCATAAATAGTAACCAAATCTCTCACGAATTACGCTTTATCGTCACGTTGGACACATTGCATAATGTGGTCCAAAGTTACTGGGGAAAATAGGACTGGAACATCCTTGAAAATAAGTCTGCTTCGTCAAAGTTGATCTAGGTGTGCCATGAGACGATGCTAGGTGTACTGCAATGTAGCCTGAATATAATATTTCCCCCTATACTTTTAGTTATATTTTTAGTTTAGGTGTGCCACCGAATTTTGAAAAGAATATAAACGTACCACAAGTAAAAAGAGGTTACGGGGTACTGGTCTAGAAAAGATTAAAAATAATGAAAATTGAAAGGTATGTACAACTGTGAGCAAATCAAAATATCATGTATTATAGCGAAGAAATTAATATACCATGTACAACAATGAATAGAGTCAAACATATGTAAATAGTTAAGTATGGAAGCAAAAAGTTAGTGCATCATTTTCAATATTGAAAACCTAAGTATAAAATGTATATCAGTGAACAACTTAATATCTCAGCACAGCAGGGAATAACTAAACCTACAATGTATTGTAGTAAACAGTCAATATATACCGTATCATTGTCAAAATGTATTGCGTATAATTGTTAAACATATGTAAATAGAGAAAGTATGGGAGCAAGCAGTATATAATTTTCTTGAAAACCCAACCATAAAATGTATATTAGTAGACAGCTTAATATCTTAGCGCAGTTGAGAATAACTAAAGCTACAATGTATTGTAGTAAACAGCCAATATATAGCGTATAATTGTTAAAAACTATAGATACTGTGTACAGCAGAGATCGACTGAAGATAGAAGCAGCGAACAGCATAAGCTGCTGCACTTGACATCTGCAAAGTCTTCGATCGTGCCTAACATACGAATCTCCTAAATAATTGCTTGCCTAGGGGTTGCATCAATCTCACATTTGAAGACTGCATAATCGCAGCATGTGTTGACGGAACTCTATCAGAATCATACTCTGTGAACTCAAGTGTTTTTCAAGATTTAGTTATGTTCTCCACATGTACGTCAAAAAACTCAAACAATGTCACTTCCTATGTAAACGATATCAACTTGCACTCCTCTCTCACTTCTACATACAATCATCATTCACGTGAAATCTTGACACCTTATGCCAAACTTACACTGTCTCAATAAACAGAGTCCTCAAAAAGATGAAGCCGTATAAATCACATCTCCTTTAACTGCACAAAGATATCTTCACTGAACATATCATAAAAAAAAAACTCATGAATTCTTGTTATGGAAAGTACTTAGATAAAACTTTCAAGGTTTTTACAAATGCTAGGTTTCACGATCACTGGTCATCTCCTGGATGTCTCACCTCCAACTCAAACAAAGCAAAAACTGCTCCACAAAACATGACCTTCCAGAAAACATGTAATCCCCCAACAGTAGCTAACTCTTTAGAAAGCCGGGTAGAATTTACAATAAAATCAGGAGTTGTGCTACTGCTGCACACGTTATCCTCCATATCAAATCATTAACCACACAAAATTGAATAACTAAAGATATTAGTACAGGAATGAGCAACTAACGATATCAGTGCAGTAGTTAACTTACGATATCAATACACTATTGAACACCGAATGATATCAGTACTGTAGTGAAAAGCTAAAGATTGCACAATATTGCTTTATAATAAGGCGGCGAGCTTGCAGAAAAGTTAGCACGCCGGGCGAAATGCTTAGCGGTATTTCGTCTGTCTTTACGTTCTGAGTTCAAATTCCGCATAGGTCGACTTTGCCTTTCATCCTTTCGGAGTCGATAAATTAAGTATCAGTAGCGTACTGGTGTCGATCTAGTCGACTGGCCCCTCCTCAGAAATTTCGGGCCTTGTGCTTATAGTAGAAAAGAATATTGCTTCATAATAAGTACAATATTGAGTAACTTAGGAGATCAGTGCAGTAGTGAACAATTAGAGATATCAGTGCAGTGGTGAACCACTAAAGATATCAATAAATTATTAAGCAACAAAAAGTATCAGTGCAGTAGTGATTGACTACAGATATCAGTACAGTAATTAACAACTGCATATGACTTTTACTGTAGCAAACAGCTAAATATATCAACCAGTACAGTTAATAAATAAAGATATCTCTACAATACAGCATATTCGGCACAAGTGAAGGGGTTAAGTTTGACATTTGATACATGTTCCAAACTTCGGCTCTCTGCAAACTGTGTCATCTGTTACGTCATTCAAATAAATAATTGTTTCCTCTAGAGGGACAATATTTCAGTCTGAAGGAGAAAATTGGGAAAATGTGACGTTAATGCTTTTCCAAAGGGAATGAAGTGTTATGGCAATAAATATTTAACACTGGGGAACAAATATTTTTTCGTGTCTCAAGGATGAAAATAACTGGTATTCTTTTGTGTTTAATCAAAATAAGTTTGTAACATTTCTCCATCAGCTCAGGTTTTTGCGTGGAATATAATTAAATTTTGAAAGACATTTATTATTAATAAAATACTTCCGAAAAGGCACACTTGTTTAAAAAGTAG
Source organism: Octopus bimaculoides (assembly GCF_001194135.2). Taxonomy (NCBI): domain Eukaryota; kingdom Metazoa; phylum Mollusca; class Cephalopoda; order Octopoda; family Octopodidae; genus Octopus; species Octopus bimaculoides. Next base: position 68,112,967 of record NC_068983.1, on the reverse strand, counting down.
TTTGATTTGATTTTCTGCTGCACTTTGCTCCAGAAAATTCTCTTAAGAATTCAGAAGTGATGAGTAAACATACTGAGTTTCCAGTTGCCTAGCTAATGCTTTTCTGTGGTAGAAACATCCTGGTAAAAACGTTCACCGTGTTCGCCCCTCACATCATTTGGATAAAGTCCTAGTGAGTGTTCCAAAAAATGAATCATTAAAGAAAATATTGCATTTCATTGTTTCATTTATATAACCGACTGGTTGAAATTATGGACTCTCAACAACATCACTGGCACCTGATCTAGTAAATCTGTGACTAGTTACGATTTAAATAACAGAATGCAGTTGTTCTAATTCCACAATTACGCAATCAAGAAATCCAGTCGAAACAATATTTGTGATTGGAACAATCAGAGCAGATTTGCAAGGGTTTTGCTCAAAATGTCTCCTATCAGCTCATGTAATCCTAACGTGCATAAAAAAAAAAACATTTCAGTTTCCCATTCGCACTAAAGAGAAGAACGTACTCCAAAATGATTCTAGAAGTCTGAAGAAATCCGGCTACCTTGATTCTGTCAAGTTATAGACGACCGCTAATCTGAAGGCATAGCTCTTGCTGGTGCTCACGTCCAGCACTACCGATCTTCTGTTCGAATCTAATACGATCGTCTGTACTTCGAGAGCCAAGCCTTTTCAAAAAAGTACTGTTACTCCACCCGATCCAGGTCCACTGAGAGACGCGTACACCTTATAGTAATCAAAAAGGGCACGAGTGCGTGCATCCTGGAAATCCATGATTCGCTTATGGCGACCGCATCCAGTGATCTGGATTTACTAAACCAATAGCCTTCCTTTCAGTGCAACATCAGCCTTTCTTGTTATTGCTGTTATTGTTGGTATTGTTGTTTCTGTTGTTGCTCTATGGTTGTCTCATCTGTACAATTTCGTGTTGTTAGAAGTGTGGTTACGGGATTAGCTGATTTTGATGTGACTGAGGTGGTGGTAGTTTTGGTAGTGATGGCGTGAAAATTTGACGGGTTAAAGAGAATTCATCTGTTTCTTCTAACCTCTCGGATTTCGACTTGGCGCCGTTGTTGTTCATGTTCCCTTCTCTGCTACTGCTGTATGCTGTAATCGTGGCTCGCCTCGGCGGTAGTAGGGGCTTCACACACCTGTTTCTTTTTTTTTTGTTTTTAGTTACAGAAAACTCTGAAGTGGTTTTTCGTAACACACAAGCGACATATTGGCTTGCTTCCTTCAACTGCCACACGCAGTTCCACTCCATTGATCAGATGGGTAAGGTCTGAGGTCTTTTTCATTTCACCAGGTCTGATATGAAGTAGGATCTCCTTTGTGAACCCAAGCCCAAACTCACTTTCTATTTCTAACAGAGCGAGCGACCACGTAGAGGCTCTCTCTTTCGCTCGTAATGCGAAGTTTACACTGTTAGAAGAAAGTGCCGTTGCAACAACAACAACAACAACAACAACAGCAGCAGCAGCATTATGAGCGAAAGCAGGAATCTCCATGTGGTCGCTCGATCTGTTAGAAGTAACACCAAATTATTCCCCAAATTAAAACGGGAAATGAAAAGATATATCAAATAATGTAGTCCTTTATACTTCTAAAAGGCAGGAATTGTCGATGCTGGAATGCGGATCTTTTTTAAAACGGGGGCCACATTTTTCATTAACGAAACACTTTGAAACTTGGAACACTGGTAGAATGTGTCATATAAAACATCTTTTTCTCTTAGTCTTCTTAAAAAAAAAAAAGAAATCCATAAGTTATTCCATGCTAAAGTTGTCGTATTTCTGTAATTTCAACCAATCACTGACGTCCATTCAGCCGATATACATTAAGTGCCGACTACATAAACAAACGATTCTGAAACAATTAACCCTAACCCTAACCCTAACCCTAACCCTAACCCTAGGGTTAGGGTTAGGGTTAGGGTTAGGGTTAAAGCAAATTTAAAATGAAAAAAGCAAATAAAACGAAG
>NC_068983.1:68108923-68110187 GCF_001194135.2 Octopus bimaculoides | reverse complement strand
GCAGCGGACTCACGGTCATAGGATCACGGTTTCGATTCCCAGACCGGGCGTTATTAGTGTTTATTGAGCGAAAACACTTAAAAGCTCCACGAGGCTCTGGCAGGGGATGGTGGCGAACCCTGCTGTACTCTTTCACCACAACTTTCTCTCACTCTTTCTTCCTGTTTCTGTTGTACCTGTAATTCAAAGGGCCAGCCTTGTCACACTGTGTCACGCTGAATATCCCCAAGAACTACGTTAAGGGTACACGTGTCTGTGGAGTGCTCAGCCACTTGCACGTTAATTTCACGAGCAGGCTGTTCCGTTGATCGGATCGACTGGAACCCTCGACGTCGTGAGCGACGAAGTGCCAACAACAACAATATATATATACCAGTAACAACAACTGCAACTGCAGCTTAGTACCTTACACGCGTATGTGTGTATATGTGTGTTTAGTGTGTGTGTGTGTGTGTGTGTGTGTGTTAAGAAGTTTGCCTTCTATCCACATAATTCTAGGTTCAGCCCTACTGAATTCAGAAAACAGTTGCCCACCTTAAGCATGTGTCTTCAACTAGAGCCCCGACCGAAAGCCTTGTGAATGAATTTGGTGGTCGAAAACTGAAAGGAGTCCGTTGTACAGGGTCCGGCAAAATGATCTGACACATTTTTGGATTAAAAAGAAAATTAAAAAAGTAAAGAAACAAAAAGAAAAATTATTTTTGAAAAGTACATATGCACCAGCATGACCGCAGCCACTTGGCTGAAACACATAAATAAATAAATAAATAATGCCATTTTGTTTCATTTGGTTTTAAAAATTAAATCAGTCAAATGGGAGCCGTCATTGTTCACACACTGTCGAAGGCGTTCATGAAAGTTGTCCATAACTCGGCGCATCATTTCATGAGGAATGGCAGCAATTTCTTGACGAATGGCATCTTTAAGTTGTTCAAAAGATCGAGGGCGATTAGTGTATACCTTTGACTTGTGGTATCCCCAGAGGAAAAAATCAGGTGATCGGGCGGGCCAACCGATGTCACCACGCAATGAGATTAAATGACCAGGAAACATCTCCCTCAAAATTCCCATCGCACGTCGAGAAGTGTGGGCTGTTGCCCCATCCTGTTGAAACCAAACGTTTTCCGTATCGTGGAGCATATTCAATTTAGGTCTGAGAAAATTCTCTAGCATCTCACAATATCGATCAGAGTTCACAGTCACTGTAACGTTGTCTTCTTCAAAGAAGTACGGACCCCATATAGCGAATTCTGATACCGCACAC
>NC_068983.1:68103160-68108193 GCF_001194135.2 Octopus bimaculoides | reverse complement strand
CAGGGTGTACAGGCTAAATTTGACAGTTGCATAAAAGTAAACGAAAACACTATATTCCATCCAAAAATAAAAGTATTTTAAAACATCAAATACCAACTAGATTATGGATGAGATATGAATTTACTCAAAGTAGCTGCCCTCTGCTTCCACTGCGGCCTCAAGACGGCTCCGAGACCTGACGCATGCGTTCTCCGCAGTGTCTCGAGGAAGATCTTCACGAATACCTCTTCGGTTTTGGCCATCAGTTCGGCCTTGGTGTTGCAGGCAGAGCAGTTGGCGTCTTCCTCGGCCGCGTCTCACACATAATAATCCATAAGATTACAATCGGGGAAGTTAGGAGGCCATAAATTGAAGCTGGTGAAGTCGCAGAAATTATTCGACAACCACTACTGACGCTTTCCGGAGATAAGGCGAGGAACCGAATTCTGCTGTCACACATGTAGCCTTCTAGCAGCAAACCCTTTCTAGCTAGGGTTTGACGACAGTCTCTACCAGCTTTACACAGTGGTCTAAGTTGAGTCAAAGTCCTGTCCAAAGATGTGGGACAGCTCTCACTAGAGACGCACCTAAAGCCCATGAGTTTGGGGTAACTCGGTTTCATGATATCGTTGTCATGTCTTACAGCCATACCAATGTTCACAGAGCAATGGACAGCAGTCCTGATGTCGGTATTTTGTCCTTTCTAATTTTCAAATGGCTTCGAGTCCTCCATGTCAGCTAACTTTTTCTCAACTACAACCTCAGTCTTTATGTTCTCAAATGCTGTCGTCTGTTCACCAATACATGAGGCTGTTCCTGAAAAAAGAAGACATATCGTCAAATTTAGCCTTAAAACCAGTGTATTTAACCAGTGTAATTCATTGTCCAAAGTTTCGTTTCCAAATTTAAGACGGTATAGTTGCGAGTGTACTGCTTACAGAACTATCGTTGTTGGAAGTATAAGGAAAGAGAATTCTGCGAATTTGGGCAAATACTTTTGGCAAGGAAGCAAAAGCATCGGTTGCACTTAGGAAGGCAGGATAGATTGAGAGTTATACGAAGACATCAGACGCAATAGTGTGGAAGCTTCTTTGTTAAATGTCAAGATCAGCTGACATGCATTGACATCAACTTAAATAGAGGAAAATATTGTAAGGCAAATTAAACAAAATTATCTATGCAAATATATATATATATATATATATATATATATTTGTATTTTTTTATTTCATTTTATAGAATGGGTGGTTGGTGTAAGAGCTGACATGAGGGAGAAAGTGATTGGTAGGGAGAGGAAGGGCTAGCTGCTTTCCATTACATAATCTCCACTATAATAAGGGTATTAATGATAGAGGTAATTATTAACAATGTATCGCTGGGCATTAATAGATTAGCTTTGGCAATAATGATTGAATGTAACAACATAATGAATTGAACGATGATCAATTTAATAGCGGGGAAAAAACACCTCGAGTAAAAACCGACAGTTATTCAAACTACTGGGAGATAGAAGGGAAATCCTATAATTGTACAAATATATAGCGGTAATATAGAAGAAAGTAGCAATGTAATGAAAGACTGTTGTAAGTAGTTTAGGAATATAGAACATAAAAATTGTTCTCTGTTTACTAGATAACCGATGAATCTAACAAAGAACAAGGAGTAAAAGAGAATCAAGAAAAACAAAACGAATTCCTCAAACAAAAAACAAGTAAAATAAACCAAAAATATTTTGACTCCGGTGCACAAATTGATTTCGACATCAAACGTCTTGTAGAATCGAGATGCCTTTCGCTGCTCGAATTCCACCTGAAAATAACAGACGGAGATAACATATTTCTCAACTTCTAGAGGAAGTCTGCTTCATAATGATATTTCCGTTACAGGCTCGATAAAAGTTTTATATTTGCCTAGAGGTTCCCTTAGAGCCTATTAATGAGTGTAAACTTAAGAGCTATCGGGAGTTATTAAAATATGCATTTAAAAATTGTTTAAAAATATGAAGAAAAAAAAAACAGAACAAAACGAAACAAAAATAATGAATAAATTCATGTAATTAAAACCCGACATTTATGCGAAAATATTATTGTCCTGTGAATTATACGAGGTCGAAATAAATGCTAATATCACTTATTAAAGTAGCTACAATCATTGAAAATTTACAGAGCTTTATTTTCAAACATTGTACTTTTATACCGACATCGACCTTTTAGCCAAATACGCTGCACTGTTTTGTGATGTCCCTACACCAATATTCAGTTAACTTGTTCTATGGGCTGTATTTGCGCTTGCAAAGGAGTGAGTCGCCCAGATTTGCTTCGTTACACTCGTAGTCGGAGGAACATTTGATCACTTCCCTACACGCCTTGGCAACTATGGAAACCATTGGAATTACTACCAAAGGGAATTCTCACGTCTTTCGTACTTTGGTGTAGACAAAACCTTGTGGAGCAGGAACCACTAACTGTGTCTGTATGTTGATTGTTCAAATACATGCTTGCTACCCAATGCGACAGGGATGCTGGAAAAGCGAGTCACTGATGTGTGACAATTTGTCTATCGTTCGATTCTTCTGATAAAAGGAGTTTTTTTTGTGTCTTTTTGATGGATATCAACAGACTGGTTTTGTCATAACAATATAACAGTCAGTCGCTCGAACTTCTTGGCAGAGCTGTTGTTATTAATTTACTGTTTAAATGGTTGACTTGACAGTCTCACAAAATGTCTCTACAGTTTCTTTTTATGCCTGAGAGTTCTGCCAAAATAATTTCCTTCGCTTGCTGTTGAAAGATAGTTGTGTCGCAATTTGAAAATATATGAAATATAAGTAATTCTTATGATCATGACTCTTACACGCATGCGCGTATGACGCTGATGTAAAATCGATCATTGTTTCCAATTAAAAAAGCCAAACAGATGTCCGTCAAACGTTGACTAGCAATCAAATCCCAGAATGTGTCTACATTCGTGTCTACGGTGCGAACTTGTCTAGACGTTTCTCTGTTATTCAATGCATGCAGTACGTAATACACAAATGAGCCTCTTCACGAATGCAGTTTTGCATGAAGATGTCATTTCTTCTATTGATGTTACACATATGCCTTTGGCTGGAAGCTAGTTTCACTTTTGTACTTTGGAAGTTACTCATATTCATTGGGTCAAGGAGGGAGTCCATCCAATTGACTGGCATTTTAGTCTTGCTCAGTACTTTCCTGTATACACCCTTACATCTCATTTCTTATATAAACTCCCTTAAACTCCCTTCTATATAAGTGACACGCACAACATCTAACCTCGTAGCAACCAGTAGCTTTTCCAGGTAAAACATGAATATCCTGTCAGCATATTCGTGGAAGGTGTTGACTCTGGTAGCGAGCGGGCACTAGAGGATGACGATATTATCCAGGACTTTATAGTTGAACACTGCAGGTGCCACCAGATCTGGGAAATTAGTCAAGAAACTACTCCCCATTCTTCTGTTGGTTTTGAAGAGGTTGAGAATCTGCTTCCAAGAGGTCGTACATATCGATAAACTTATCTCCTAGTCCTGGAGATTCTTGAGGAGGATCTCTGCCTCATCATTAAGATGCTTCTGGTCCTTGACAGCATCTATCATCCCTTCTGGTCTCCTGCTGCATCTATCATCAAAAGTCCCTGGGACTTAATGTGAGCACGACAGCACTCACAATCTTTCTTTTTCTTGCTCTTGAGCCTGTTCAAATGGGATCTGAGAATTTGTTGGTGACCACCACCACCACCACCACCACCACCTTCGTGTTTAAAAGGACGTGTTTAAAAGAACGTGTTTAAAAGAACGTGTTTAAAACTTGAGATTGAAGGTCTTGATCTAACGGAACAGATCAGTGCATATTACCAAATATTAGACAAAGATTGCTGTTAAAATCTAAATCTCAGAAAACAAGCTGTGTTCACAACTTTTACCGTACCTCCGATATAGGATACCATCACAGAACGCTGTAAATATCTCGAGATTTACAGAAAAACCCCTATAAAGCTAGACTTGTTACTAAACAATCCTTAGATTATTATTAGTTGTCATTTAAATTACTGTGTTATTTCGTGAGGTCATTACTTTTTAGTAAAGTACAACATTTACAAAAACGAGACATGAGACTAGTTTAAATTTAAAAATGTGTAACTCTGACACAGTAATTTTCGCCAGAGTTTTAAAGTTTCCAGACAGTCAAACCAAATCAAATTTTACAATAACTTTCATCTTGGCGTTCTGCCCTCATATCCGTTGGCTCTAGAGTTATCAAACAACTGCGATAGTGCCAAATTTCTCCGTGCGAGTAATACAACAACATTCACAAGATTTATTCACACATGCAATCCTATTCAGGAGTCATTCTTCATAAAATTATCTCGGATGAAAAAAAAATAAAAACATACACAAAATTTTCAATAGCTTTATAAAGAAGTAAAGCTATCACAATAGCGCAATAAACATGGCTTCTCACTTCAAAACGGATACCTTCAATTCCTACATGTCTATTGAATCATGTAATGCTTGTTACCTCTGTTTGTATTTATCATTTATATAACATTCATCTCGTACCTAAATACAAACCATTATTACGTTCTGAGTAAAAATTTCGTTGTAGTTGACTTTGCCTTTCATCCTTTTCATATCGATAAAATAGTTATCAGTTGAGTTATCGATGTAATCAACTAACTCACTCCTCCAAAATTTAAGGCCTCGTTATCATAATACAAAAAATTATTATTATTATTATTATTATTATTATTATTATTATTATTATTGAGTGAGAGAGCAGTGCATGCTATCAAAGTGGCACTGGTGTAAAATATACGAAGCCCATTATACCCATCATGACTAGCCGTCTGATAAGGGTACAGCAGGCACATGCATCACAACCATATGTGCGTGACATGGTGATCTCATATCAAGATAAACAGCGCATGACCTCGCAGGTGGGACCCAGTTAGAATACCTCAAAACGTCCCTGAATAAGGTTTGTTTAAGGTTGTTGAGCAACACACCCATGTTTCCAAAGGTGAATTATTCAAAC
>NC_068983.1:68101980-68102988 GCF_001194135.2 Octopus bimaculoides | reverse complement strand
TATCGTCAGCCACCAAGGGACATGCTCAACTGGTTAAGGTCAAATAACTGACAAGCAAATCTGTGGTATTAAGCAAAATATTTGCTGTAGCCCATCTTTTATACCAAGACAAAACAATGTACATGATAACACTTCCAATCAATTAAGATCAGAAGCCATTATTATTATTATTGTTGTTGTTATTGTTGTTATTATTATTATTATTATTATTATTATTATTATTATTATTATTATTATTATTATTATTATTGAGTGAGAAAGCAATGCATACCATCAAAGTGACACTGGGTACAAATATACGAAGCCCAATATACATATCATGACCGCAAAATGGTTCTTTGACGTCCTGCCATCAATAGTGGCCTGTTTCACAGATCGTCAACTATAAATGTTATATTCTCTACTTTGCTATCATTGTAACATTCTGTAATTTTGAGATGGAAATAAAAGAACGGATTTGAAATTTTTGAGCAGCTGAAACCGATGGCAGAAACACATAATATAGAGGCAGAGTCCAAAGCACAATAGTAGTAATACTCTATGTCATGTTTGGATACATTAGTGGTGAGATAAAGGCAAACTTCAAGATATTTTTGTTAATGCATACTGATAGGAAATTTTGTCCTAAGCAGATGAAAACTATGTTGTTTTGGGAGAGTCATTACGCCAATGTTAATAACACGCACACCAGTTCAATGCCATTCCTCTATTATTAGTCATTTGGTTAGTGGAGGCGCAATGGCCCAGTGGTTAGGACAGCGGACTCGCGGTCGTAGGATCGCGGTTTCGATTCCCAGACCGGGCGTTGTGAGTGTTTATTGAGCGAAAACACCTAATGCTCCACGAGGCTCCGGCAGGGGGTGGTGGCAAACCCTGCTGTATTCTTTAACCACAACTTTCTCTTACTTCCTGTTTCTGTTGTGCCTGTAATTCAAAGGGTCAGCCTTGTCACGCTGTGTCACGCTGAATATCCCCGAGAACTACGTTAAGGGTACACGTGTCTGTGGA
>NC_068983.1:68096515-68098004 GCF_001194135.2 Octopus bimaculoides | reverse complement strand
ATATATATATATATATATATATATATAAAATAAAAACGTAAAATTAAAACAGAACACAAAGGATTCCGCGGTACACGTGTTTCAAGCTTTATACACAAACAGTCGTTGCATCATTATATGGGTATATAATTGATACACAGGATGGTACAAAGCTATCTTCATCCGCAAATATATTCTTTCCCAAGCATTATATCACAAAGAAGAAGTCACCAAGAAAAAAGCAAAAGAGAGAGAAACATGAGAGAGAAAAAGAGGGAGTCTACTTGGTATTATCCATTGTAATATACATTGTAATATGTTTAGCGACACTTCGTCCGTCTTTACGTTCTGGTTTCAAATTCCGCCGAGGTCGACCTTGCCTTTCTTCCTTCCGGGGCCAATAAAATAAGTACCAGTTAAGCACTAGCATCAATGTAATCGACTTACACCTATTCCTCCCTACCAACTTGCTGGCCTTGTGCCAAACTTTGAAATCATCGTCATCATCATCATCATCATCATCATCATCATCATCATTATTATTATTATTATTATTATTATTATTATTATTATTATTATTATTTATAAGAGCAATGTCACTCAGTGCAAAGGAGAAAAAAGTGTAAAAAAGAAAAGTGGATATGAGATGGTGTTGCTGGTTGTTTAGCAGTGGTGTTGGTGGCGATGTTAATACTGGCGTTGGTAATGGCGCTGTTAGCATGGGAATGTAGGCGGTGTTGGAGAAGTTAGCTGCTGAGGAGGTGAATAAGCTGGAGGAGGTGGTGGCAGTGGTGTTGGTAGGCAGCGTTAATGACGTTGCTGTAACGATTGTTTTTCAAGGGATCGGTCTCGAACCGAAATTGTTTGAAGAAGGTAGTTGATGAGTGGAGCGAAGGCAGGGAAAGAAAGGTGTTTGTTTAGAGGTTAGGGGGTGGCAGATGGCTTACTAATGAGCTGTATTACGACAGGTGAACATACCTGTCTGAACATGTTTGATGTCTGGTAGTGCGGCATTTTGGTTGTAATGGTAGAAGTGTTGAGGCTAGTGGAATCGACTGTATCGGCAATGGTCGTTGTATCACGTTTGTTGGTGTTTATAATGTTCATGATGATAGTGCTTGTAATGCTGATGGTTGTGTAGGTGTTGATGGTGGTATGTTCTTAGCTTGAGATTGACGTGGTCGTTGTGATGTTGATGTGGTAATAGGAGCAGAGCTACTGGGTTGTTAGTGGTAGGGCTTGTGTTGTTGTAATTGCTTAGCCCCAGGTTAGCTTTGATTGAGTAAGCTTTTGATCAAGGGTCTTTCTACCACGGCCGAGGACATTATTGTTAGGAATTATATTAGTGATATCGTGATGTTCTTGTTATTGTTGTTACTGTGCCATAGTCTCCTTCAGCCCTAATCGCGCAGATCAGATGCTGTGGATGTCTGTCTGTTTTTCTCCCTCTTTGTATATATATATATAGATATATATATATATATATATATATATATATATATATATATAT
>NC_068983.1:68094275-68095330 GCF_001194135.2 Octopus bimaculoides | reverse complement strand
AAACACGGTTTGTGTAGCTTATTTCGTAACCAAAAAACAGGTATAGATTATAAACAACGAAAGGCCGATTTTGGTGATTCATTTGATAGAGGTAGTAGAGAGCCAATCCGATGATAAATCTGACCTTGGATCTTGAAAGTGTACATGAATCCTGACTCAGTTAAATCTCTTGTGGCTCCAAATGATGTCATCTGTAGTGCAGCATTGTATTGCCTAATTTTGTTTTGGAAGTGCTTGGAATCTTGGTCAGTTGATGACAACATTTTCTTCAATGGCCCTGGAGGTCGGGGGTTGCAGGGAGTTTAACCTCTCCATCACTGCAGTACAGTGCAGGTGTCTCTCCAAGCCACTTCCTTGCTTTACAGTGTATGAACTTAGTTGTCATTGCACCAATGGAAATTCTAGTGTCATCTGCATAATGAACTGCTGGATCATAATTGAAAGTTGCTTCAAAGAAGTTGCTTCTCTGAGCTGTTGCAACTGCTGAGTGGAGATCCTATTCCTTGTCAGCCGTGCATACCTCTGTTTATCACTTTGAGATGCTCTGGCTTTTGTAGTGCACAGTCCGTTTCTTGGTATGCTTCCCTTTCTGCAGCTGTCCTTCTTTCTCTGGACAGAGAGATTCTTTTGGCTGACCTTAACATTGCAGACAAATTTGACACTTTCCTTCTAGGCATGGTTATATACCTATATAGAAACAAACGGGTGCAGAAGATAGTAAACAATGAAAATAACTGGGTAACGGAAATTATATTTCTTAATACAACGGGCAGAACATAAATAAGAAATTTTTACGGAAAATAAAGAATTGCACGGGTTGAAACAAAATTTGTCAGTGAACCAAAGAGCCAGTATCGAAGAAACCAGAAAAAAGCTTTTAACAACAGAAAAACACAAAACCGTTGCAAAAGTAAATAAGAAATTTTTAGGGAAATTAACTAAGTGTACGGATTTAAGTGAAATTTTTGAAGTTACTTCTGTCTGTAAATTATGAACTTACTTTTATCAGTAATTCTGTTAACAACAAAAAAGAAAAAATACAAAAAGTTGCAAAA
>NC_068983.1:68090375-68093745 GCF_001194135.2 Octopus bimaculoides | reverse complement strand
TTAGACAAATAAGATAGATATAGATAGATAAGATATAGACAGAGAGATACAGAGAGATAGATATACTTTCCCTATATTACCTAATAAAAGTGGGGGATAATCGATTCTTTGGTTTACACCCCAATTCGCTTTAAACGTTAAGGGCTTAGCCAAAACCTTTATTACAATATTAGAATCTAACTTCCCACGTCACCATAAATACCATGCAATCTTCAACAGATCTATTCTGAAATTATCCTACTCCTCTCCACCCAATATGGAATCCATTTTCACCTCATCTAATAAGCGTAAACTTAATTCCTACTACGTAAATAACGCCTAAAGGCAGAGCAGTCAAAATATATATAAACATAATATAGGTCACTGCAGCGACAACTCTAACTCCGACCATGATAGCATGTACCACACCCGTAACCCTAGCACTATAACTAGCATAAACAAGGAAACGTACTACTACTACTACTACTACTACTACAACCACCACCGCCACCACCACTACCGGTATTGTTCAACCCAAGAATAACAATCGGGAAGTACGCACTTTAAACTTGTTACACAAAAGTACGAAAAACTACACGTGCAAAACCATTTAACATCAGAAATGAACAGACCGGTACCCTACGAAAATGATGAACGTCAAAATAAAGGGCCGAACGTTATTCGTCATATCCCGCAAATACAATCAAAGAAGCATGAATGGACACATGAGGAATATATTTCAATCATACGCGCTTATTTTACAACGGTGTTCTACCCAAAGAACGAAAACACCACAACATATACATATAAAATCTGGAAGAAAAATAACCTAGATAAAGACTAGATAAGATACAGCAATGAACCCTAATAAACTAGTTAACATACGAAGACATATTCTCAAAAAACAAAAATGTCACAAATAGAAATGGAACACTTAAAAGGAAAAATACATCAGGAAAATGTAGATAGCAACCACACAGCAATGTCAAATAATATCATAAGCACTGGGACTGTAAAACACGAAGACAGACGTAACATTTCCGACAAAAACGAAGTAAACAACGAAAGACAACAAAAATTAAAATTGATACAAAAACAACATCAATAATAAATAGGATGAACCTGGCCGTCACAAAACTAATAGCTACAGAAACAAATGTCAATATCACCAGGCTAAATGTGTGTGTGTGTATATATATATATATATATATCACATCAAATCACTCTGACGTGAGAAAAAGAATCAACTCAAATCATATCCTGTACACCAGGGGTGCCCAGCCGTCGGGCCGCGGGCCAGTACTAGACCACAGATCATTTGATACCAGGCTGCATAGAAAGAATAAACTGTAAAATTTTATTTCTATTTTATCTCTATTTTATTGATTATCGCAGTCTGTTGGGTGTTTTTGCATTAAGTATGTATTATATATGTAATATATGTGTGTACTAATTAGATTACACATTATGCTCTTCATTTTTTGTTATCTGCTTGATCCTCCGGCTTTGGGAAAACTGTTGTGTCCGAAATCGGTTCTTGTTGCAAAAAAGATTAGGGATCTCTGCTCTACTTCCAAATATAAAGGACACCCCTTCTTCCTTTCTCCTCACCCTCCCCTCTCTCTCTCTATATATATGTACACACACATATACACGAACGCACGCACACACACACATACACAGTTATGAGCAAACATTAGATACAATCTCAGTAGAAGCTAAGGACAATAAGTAAATCGAACTTATTTTTAAAATAAATTCCCTTTCTTTTAATCAATTGATAAAGAGAGAAGAAATTTTGTAAAAATGATAATAGAACAAAATGAAAAACCAAGCAAATTGAAATAGAAAGAAACTAGTAAAAGAAAAAAACAAAAAACAAAAACAAAACAAAAAGTCTAACAGTAAGAAGAAAGACTGAAGGAAGGAAAGTATGTGGAAATAGGATATTTAAACTTCGCAAATAATAAGGAAAAAAATCTCGCAGAAATATTGGAATTATTTGAAGAAAACTATTGTTAATTTTTCTATAACAAAGGACACAGGAATTGGAACGATTATTTTCTAAATATTTATTTCATCGGAGAAATACGACCCAGTTATTTAGAGGTTAATATAATGGCCTTGAATTATATTTTAGTAACAATAAATAAATAAACTAATTAACATACAATGAAAAGAAAGATAATTTATTTTGGTAATATTTCTATATTCAGTTTAAACAAAAAGCAAACAAACAAAAAAATTCACACAGTCACACAGAAGACTGCCACCGTAGATATTCTCAATTTGCATTAACACTCACACACACACTCACACGCTCGCGCGCACACACACACTTGTACATGCACATCACACACCACACAATAACATATACACACACAGAATGTAAGAGCGGTCTATGAAGGCTAAATATATTTAAGTCTTGATTGTAAAGAACGAATAGCTGAGCGCTAGAACTAATTAATTGGTATCCGATTGAAAAATTCAGCTTTTAAACATGAAACATTTAAAATAAGTCTCATTTATGGCAATTGTCTTCTATTGTTCCATAACACGTGATTTATTATTCTATTTCGGTGAAATTATACACGAACACACACGCACACACACACACACACACACACACACACACACACACACACACACACACACACACACACACACACACACACACACACACACACACACACACACACAACACACACAAACACGAATACACACACACCGCATACTCACACAACACACACGTTCACACAAACTCACGTGCAAACACAAGCGCAAAGGCGTGCATACACAGATACACCTCCATTGAGTCGAAGTGGGAGCCTCTAAGCAGTTGCTTGATGGAATAAATTAATAGCTAGATCTCCTTCAAATCACATTGCCTTGGTTCTTGAATACACACACTAGATAAAATTGTCACGTGCATAAACATACATACATACATACATACATACATGCATACTTACATACATACATATATACATACATACAAACATTGTTGTTGTTGGTACTCCGTCGCTTACGACGTCGAGGGTTCCAGTTGATCCGATCAACGGAACAGCCTGCTCGTGAAATTAACGTGCAATTGGCTGAGCACGCCACAGACACGTGTACCCTTATCGTAGTTCTCGGGGATATTCAGCGCGACACAGTGTGACAAGGCTGACCCTTTGAATTACAGGCACAACAGAAACAGGAAGTAAGAGAAAGTTGTGGTGGAAGAGTACACCAGGGTTCGCCACCATCCCCTGCCGGATCCTCGTGGAGCTTTAAGTGTTTTCGCTCAATAAACACTCACAACGCCCGGTCTGGGAATCGAAACCGCGATTCTATGACCGCGAGTCCGCTGCCCTAACCACTGGGCCATTGCGCCTCCACATACATA
>NC_068983.1:68089019-68090365 GCF_001194135.2 Octopus bimaculoides | reverse complement strand
ACAACAGAAACAGGAAGTAAGAGAAAGTTGTGGTGGAAGAGTACACCAGGGTTCGCCACCATCCCCTGCCGGATCCTCGTGGAGCTTTAAGTGTTTTCGCTCAATAAACACTCACAACGCCCGGTCTGGGAATCGAAACCGCGATTCTATGACCGCGAGTCCGCTGCCCTAACCACTGGGCCATTGCGCCTCCACATACATACATACATACATACACACATACACACATACATACATACATTCATACATACATGTCCCCTTCAAAGGCCAGATATTATTGTTTGGAACAGAGGGACAAAGATATGTACCATCACAGAAGTCAGCTGCCCTGCAGATATAAATATCTCTTTGAAAATCAAGGAAAAAGAGGATATCTATGGACAACTGCTTCGAAACCTCCATCTTCCATAGCTAGACTATGAATTCATATTCATACGAATAATAATTGGGACACTAAGTTTTGTTAGTAAATGCTTAAAGGAGAACCTGGATAAACTGGGGTTTTCAGAAAGAGAAAGCGACCAGCTAATTCGTACATTACAAGTGTAATCTACGAGTGGAACAGTAAAAATATGCAAGACTTTTCTCAAGTTCCAAATGTGAATTCGTCTGTGTTAACTCCATCCCAAAGATGGAGCTTTGTATCTTTGTTGGAAACTGGCTCCCTACTCAATGGAAGGTTTGTAATAATCAAAAAATAAAAGAGACATACATACATGATGGTGATGAGGATGATGATGATAGTCTTTCGTAGTTCGAGAAAGATGATTCTGCAATTTCTTGTTGAACAAACTGCACAAATAATTTGTTTATAACGATCAAACTTATGTGCTGTACATTAGCTCACTCCTTCCATCAAGTCAACGTTGCCTGAACAAGTGTACGGTGTATCACATCACTCGTCATGGGTCGAAGTGATCGGAGAGCAACGTGAAATGAAGTGTTTTGCTCAAGAACATAATGCACTGGTTGGTTCAGGAATGGAGACCAGGATCTCGCGATCGTCAGTGTAACATGTTAACAACTAGGCTATGCCCCCTCAACACATACATACATACATACATACACATGCATACAAACATACATACATACATACATACACATACATACAAACATACATACAAACATACATACATACATACATACATACACACATATGCACAAATACCTAGATGATGTTGATAAAAGTTCCAATGAAGGAGCCTTGAATCTATGTTAGAGTCCGGCTCTTTCTCTATGGACAAGAAATACAGAAATGAAACTGATTGATAACATACATACATACACGGTGGTGCTCCAGCATGACCACAGCCACTTGGCTGAAACCCATAAATAAAAATACATAC
>NC_068983.1:68081245-68083891 GCF_001194135.2 Octopus bimaculoides | reverse complement strand
CACACACACACACACACACACACACACACACACACACACACACACACACACACACACACACACACACACGCACGCACGTACGTACGCATGCACACACATAGACACATACACACATTCTTTTTATCTTTATACAATGTAAAGGTTATTTTTTACATATATAAACAGATATAGACTTATAAATGTAAACATAATTATTATTATCTACAAATGTATGCTTGAAATCCAAACTCCAGTTTTTGATAAATAAATATGGTTCATATGCTAATTTATTGAGTTTTAATGGTACAAACTTAAAATTCTGATATTTTGTTTTGCAATCTTCCCTCATAGAAGATACATACTCTAGCCTTTAACTAATAAAAAAGATTGATAGTGGTATTATGAAGATACAAGTGTAGATCACAAATCATCAATGTCTTGAGCTACTCATTCTCTGAAAAAAAAATGACCACCCCAGTATATAACAATATCTGTCTCAAGACTTAGTTTCACAAAATCATATCAGGAAGAAATTATGCAAAGGTATCTTGTTTCATTTCTACAACAGCCTGCATATTCCAGAATGGTAATATTTTCTCATCCATCCATCCATTCATCCATCCATCCATTCATCCATCCATCCATTCATCCATCCATCTTCTTTGCCCATTACTCCTGAGAGGCAATGTTGGGTAGAATCCTCACTACCTCCTACATTAGGTCTTATCAGAAGCAACCGTCATTAGACTTTCTGGCTGGATCCCCAAGCATGCCCAGCTGAAACTAACGATATTATCCAACCGTTTCATTTATTGTCTTCTCTTAGGTCTCCTGTCGGTTGGCCGGACTTGATGAATCCGTCTTGCGACTCTTTCCTGTGATATTCTAATCACATGTCCATAGTACCAAAGATGTGATCTCTCAATGCCAAGAAGAAGCGGCTCGACCTGAAGAGACTCCTTGAACTCTGTGCTACGCAGCCTGACATGTCACAATCTTTCAGAAATCCTTCGAAGGAGCCCCATTTCGGCCGCTTGTATTCGCGATCGGCAGTACACCAACCAGCATCTCAAAGATCATGCATTTGGGCACTTTCATTTGGTTTGAACAATCTCCTGTTGGAACCAAATAGAAAATTCATGGCAGATTACTAATTCAAAAGATAATTTAAAAATTGTCAAATGAAACGAAACTTTATTAGCAACAGTTCTTGAAGAATGTTATAATTTAAAATTCAAGGTTGCGTTGTGGTAAAAGCTTGCTGACAGTATAACTAAAACGATTAAAGAAGTAGAAGATTAGCATGCCAGAAGCATTCAATATTAATTTTGTTTTAATGAATGAACATAAAATCTAATGAAAAATATGCGAACACAATAAAAGGCTCGATTTAAATAAATGAAGAAAAAGAAAAACGAATATTTTGATAATCAAGAATTTTGAAAATGCGTCACGTTTAGTGACTCAAACCTCTCTCTCTATATATTCTTTTATTCGTTTATTTGTTTCATTCATTGGACTGTGGTTATAATGCAGTACCACGTTGAAATGTTTAGACGAACAAATTGATTTGGTATTTGTTCTGTCACTAAGTTACGAGGACATAAACAAAGCAGTGTTAGATATCAGGTGGTAGGAGGACAAATGAAAACACACACACACACACACACACACACACACACACGCGCGCGCGTATACGACGGACTTCTACATCATTTCAGTCTGCCAACTTCACTCACAAGGCATTGATTCTTCCAGGGCTATATTAAAAGACACTAAAAGTGCCATGTGGTGAAGCTGAACCCAAGAGTGCGTGGCTGCGACACAAAATTCTTCATCAGATGATACATACATACATACATACATACATACAGAAAACCCCTGTTATTGAATATATACACAAACGCCAACACAAGGAATACTAGTGGAACATTCCCATCAAAACAGCTGTCAAGTCTAACCACAACAAGCCGGATATAAGTCAGCTGTTCTGCTATTGCAAATATTTCTTTGAAAATCAAAGACAAAGACAATAACTATGAATAACTGCTTCAGAACTTCCAGTTTCTATATCCAGATTATAAATTCACAATTATACCAACAATAACCGGTGCATTTGGTTTTTTGAGTAAATGCCTAAGGAACAATCTTGATACACTAGAGTTTTCAGAAAAGGAAATCAACCAACTAACTTGTAAGTGGAACAAAAAAAAATATTCAAAACTTTACTCAAGTTTAAAATGTAACATTGTTTTCGTTATCTATGTTCCAACGATAGAACTTTGTGTCTTTGTTAGAAACAAGCTTCTCCCTTAGAGGACGAATTTAAATAATTAGAAAGAGAACACACACATGCATACATACGTACAAATATCTATCTATCTATCTATCTATCTATCTATCTATCTATCTATCTATCTCTTCTCACGGACGTGCTGTCACATCGGCTGCGAAGGTAAACGTTTATTTGACCTTTTACTGTCCACATTTTGTTGGAATTTTTAAATAATTTTGTTGCGAAGCACCTAGGCTTCATTTGTGTGTATTTTCAAGGGCAGGAATTGACCCCCAGGGGCAGTTTCGGCCCTAGCAAAATACAAAAATTTCCTTCTTGACATTTGAAAAATGTCGAGAAACATAATTTTGGAACGCTTGTCTTGTTCTTTT
>NC_068983.1:68073264-68075877 GCF_001194135.2 Octopus bimaculoides | reverse complement strand
TTTTTTTTCATCGTTGTCCCTACTTTTGTTTTTTTTTCTGCTTTGTTTTCGACCCCCTCGAAAAGAAAAACTCTACATTTGTATTTTGTCCCCTCTGTGTTGAGCCCTGTGTGGCTAATAAAGAAACCTATCTATCTATCTATCTATCTATCTACCTACTTACCTACCTACCTACTTACCTACCCACCTACTTACCTACCTACCTACCTACCTACCTACCTACCTACCTACCTACCTGTCTGTCTATCTATCTATCTATCTATCTATCTATCTATCTATCTATCTATCTATCTATCTATCTGTCTATCTTTTTATCTGTGTGTGTATGAAATAATAAAAAGTAGAATATAGAAATAATAATAGAAAAAAGAACGAAAGACAAGGAAATATAGAAATACCTCTTATCAACCACGGAAATCGAGACTAGAAGCGCAGTTTCAGCGCTTTTAAATCCAAAGAGTTTATATTTCATAATACTACTCGTCTGATTGCGTCAATGATATAGGAAATATTACTGAGGTGATGGAAAAACAAGGATAAAGATCGAATTTCGCCGATGGAAAGCAGAATAACTCCTGAGGAAATAAAGTGGTTACGCAAAAATGTGAAATTATGTAATATGTAATTTATTATGCATTATGAAATAAATATTCACGCTATTGAAACGCATGTACTGATGCCTTGAATTTCTCATCCTTATTTCTTTATTCTATCTCTCTTTTTCTGCCCTCTCTCTCTATATATATATATCCTTTTATTCTTTTATTTTACTTGTTTCAGTCATTTGACTGCGCACATGCTGGAGTACCGTCTTGAATCGACCCAAAGGCATATTGCCAAACCACTAGGTTACGGGGACGTAAACATACTAACACCAATTGTCAAGCGGTGATTGGGAGACAAACACAGGTACAAAGACACACACATTGATACATACATACATGGCCCAAGAGTATAGTAGAAAACACTTGCCGATGTTGCTACGTAGTGGGACTGAATTTGGAACTATGTGGCTGAAAAGCAAACTGCTTACTACACAGCCATGGCTGCGCCATATATGTATGTATGTATGTATGTATGTATGTATGTATGTATGTATGTATGTATGTATGTATGTGTGTGTGTGTGTGTATATATATACACACGCATACAAACATACAGTAGAAATAAATCAGAATACATGAGAATATGTTTGTGTATATTTGTATGTACCAACTCTTCGTCAAAGTAGCCAGACGGTTGTCAACTCCTTTAATTTATCAGACTGGAATTTTAATGTGTCATTATCTCCGCCGTCACTTTATCACAATGAATTGATTTAGTATAAAAACCCGTTGGCACATATTTTCTCTATAGTCAATTGAACTCTCTATAAATTATTACAATTTATTTGATTGCCATCATCATCAGAATTTTTACTTAGAAAATAAGAGATTAAACTAAATGCCACAATGCAATTTAGCTGGTCTTTTTGTGTGTGTTCAGTAGTACCATCTCCATCATCTTTTGTCTGATTATATTTTTGCTAGGTCAAAAGATCCTATATGCTGACAGGAAGAAGAAAATTAGAAGTTTTACATTCCTGTCTTTCCAAAAGTGTAGTCAGCTGACTTGGAGACAATTGAAATCAAGTCGCAGTCTTTCTCCCTTGTCGGGCGATAATTTCTAACTGCAAATTGTTTGCCTCTCAAGACTGTCTCTGCTTGAGGAATGAAATTAAAATAAGAGTAAACATCGTGCTCTTTATATTAATACTGGTTTCTAATTTTATCTAATATTTCTTCCTTTTAAAGATTGCACGCTTTGAAGGATATTGAAATCAATATTATTATTACTATTATATTCCCGTCTTCGTACTATGACAAAATACAGTGAACGGCTTTCTTACGGGTTCGAAAAGTTTGTACTTATACGTATTACGGCTTAGCGCTTTTATTTCGTATTAAAACAACCGAAAATCCTTCAAAGAATACAATCTTCAAAAGGAAGAGATATTAGATAATATAGTTCAAGATATACCATATATGGGGAAATAAAGGACAGAATGGTTATTCTAGATTACATTTGATCGCATGTTTTCTCGACAAAGGACAACAACTAGTTGCAGTAACAGGTGTACATTTATTAGAACCGAATAAGATTATATATATGTACCTATGGTTACCAATGACCTCATTCTAATTGGCGGGAATTATAAGTTTACTTTCCATTTCTAACACCGTCATTTACCAGCAAGACATCTTTCTCAAATACGATCAACAAACATTTATTCCCTACAAACTGTGACTTTTTGAAAATCTTTTCGTAAATCTTGAGATTAACACCCGCATCATTACCTACCTAACTCTAACAAACCCTAACCCTAACACTGTAGTGAAAATCGTACGGGTGTTAATCTGAAAATTTAACAATCTTTTTTAAAACACTTTTACTTACTAACATCTTTTTTATTTAGTGTGTGTGTTGCCCATATATATATACACTTAAGACTTAGTTGTGGGTTGGGAGTTTGATCTGCAGAGGTCATTATTATTATTATTCAGATTAACACCCGCACGATTTTCACTAGGGTGTTAGGGTTACGGTTTTTGGGTCAGGGTTACGGTTTTTGGG
>NC_068983.1:68071387-68073125 GCF_001194135.2 Octopus bimaculoides | reverse complement strand
ATATCTTTCTTGAAACGCATTTACTTACTACCATATATAGACACAGAATACACATTAATACACACATACATACAAATACCTGTCGTTTTTTTTAGTGTGTGTGTGTGTGTTGCCCATCTTAATATATAATGCTGAAGTTCTGTACTTACTAACATTTTTTTATTTAGTGTGTATGTGTGTGTGTGTTGCCCATATATATATGCACTTAAAACTTAGTTGTGGGTTGGGAGTTTGATCTGCAGAGGTCATTATTATTATTATTCAGATTAACACCCGCACGATTTTCACTAGGGTGTTAGGGTTACGGTTTTTGGGTCAGGGTTACGGTTTTTGGGTCAGGGTTACGGTTTTAGGGTCAGGGTTACGGTTTTAGGGTTACGATGAGGGTTAGTCTTACGGTTACGGTTTTAGGGTTAGGGTTACGTAATCGTGCGGGTGTTAATCTGAAAAATCACCGAAATGTGAAAACTACCGACCCTCCCATCTGTTATAACTTTTGTTGTTCCGTTTAATATGTACATAGATTATGCCTCCGTTTAAAAAGGCAGCAACAGACTGCAGCAATTCACCACATTCCAGAAGTTACCTTGAACATAATGCAAAACGGTGCATCATTATCTACTGCCCAATCTGATAGAATTCTGGCAGAACTGTGTAGCAACAGATCGCCAGCAATTGCTTCATCAGAAATTGCCGTCCTACTTCCTGCGAAAAGGAATTACCCTCCTATGTGTAATCAAGGCAGCGCAAAAAGTTGTTTTGCACAAGCATTTGTATAGCCAATTAGACGGATGAAATTTACGTACACTTAATAATGTTACACAAAACAGCCTTCAGACTTCCCCTATTAATTTCGTCTTTTGAATTATGAACATATTTACATCATAAGGGTTTTTTCATTGTAAGGCTTTCTTTTTTAGTTGATTTTCACCTAGCAAGACTTATCGTAGGTGGCGTAATAAGTCACACCCGGACAACGTCGGGTTATACTGCTAGTAATAGATAAAAGTTGAGGGAAACACATAAGTTTCATTCATTAAATGGTGGTATGAGTGTATTTGGTCCAAACAACAACAGTATTTGATTGGATTAAATCGTGCTGAATAGTTGAGGACAACCTTTAAAAATAAGTAGATTTTAAAAATGACTTCGCTATTTTTCATCAAAATCAGAGATAATGCTATTTCAGTATATTTACCGCTGTTTTCAGATAACTCACTTTTGTCTGAAAGTTTGTTTAAAATCTTTTCGTTTTTCAAAAGTGCTTCACAGTGTCTGTTAATGATAAGGCGATTTCTGCTTGTCCAGCGCTACATCGATTACAGCCACTTTTTTCCAAATTCTTTTAAAAGATGCTTGTAAATGGATAATACAGGGTGTCCACAAAGTCTGGGTACATGGGAATTAACACATACTTTAAGAAATTATTATTTCTTATATTTCATTGTTTATGTCATGATTTTATTTACTCCATGTACCCACACTTTGTGGACACCCTGTAGATATTTGTGTCGGGCGATTGCAGTATGCATGGGATTTAGATAATTATATTTAAAGAATTCCACACTGTATTTTCTTTTAAAAATGTAAGACATGATCAACAAATAAGAAATATTTCCATATAAAAAGTTGTAAAAAATTTCTTGAAGTTTACAGTTAAATTTCCTCGTATATCCATTTTTTTTTTCACTTTCATTAATTTCAATGTCAGAAATGCATTTAAAAAAATTTTTCTTTT
>NC_068983.1:68070282-68071044 GCF_001194135.2 Octopus bimaculoides | reverse complement strand
ACACACACACACACACACACACACACACACACACACACACACACACACACACACACACACACATACAACGAGGCGTTAATCGGTTTACTAACAGTTAATTATAACAGACACTCCCAACACAGGTGTATATTGAGCGTTTAACGTTTTCGCAAGAATATACAAATATGCATACATGCATGCATGCATGCATATATGTATGTATGTAAGTATGTATGTATGTATGTATGTATGTATGTATGTAGGTAGGTAGGTATGTATGAACAGCTACTTTTCTGAGATACCGTGTATGCGTAAATATGTTTCCATGCATATGTTTAATAAATATTTACATAGCTACGATGTATAAAACAAAGCTCTTCTTCTCTTCCTCCCTATCTCTCTACCCAGAAAAATCTGAAGACACACAACATGGTTAGTTTCGCCTGGTTATTACAGCACATTAAGAGTATCTACTTGTTTCATTCTACGGAGCTACTTCAGTACAAATGGTACAAGAGACAAGCAACGATTTCCCTGATTCGTGCATCAGTCTATTTATTGGCAGCGAATATTAATTTTAGTTAATTAATACGCACTGTTAGGTAAATGAAATATAGCAGTACCTGCTACCCATACCATCTGTTATAAGTAGTTGTAAGCTATCGTCTCACTCTGTAGAACGGATAAGCTAGAGGAAGTGGTAATTTCCAGACAAAAAATATCCATCCATCTATACATATATACATACACACACACACACACACACACACACACACACACACA
>NC_068983.1:68068510-68070153 GCF_001194135.2 Octopus bimaculoides | reverse complement strand
TATATATATATTAAGAGCATTACTATACATAAATGCCTCACGCTACGAGGGACTTTTAAAATCAAAACTACCATAATAAACACATTTTACGCTCTCAACCACTACGCCATATGCCTGTGGGTATATGGCGTAGTGGTTAAGAGCGTGGGCTACTAACCCCAAGATTCCGATTTCGATTCCAGGCAGTGACCTGAATAATAATAATAATAATAATAATAATAATAATAACAACATCAAAAAAATACTTTAGGAATGAGAACCCAGGTTCGAAATTTCCCCAAGACACCCGATGAAGGCTGGAGGGTATTTCAGCCGAAACGTTGTGTTAACAACAAACAGGATGAGGACAAATATCCGTCAAATGTAAATGTAAATAATATACATAATTCCTCATCTCTTAAATACAGAACTGCAATGTTGGTTTGTTTATGTCTCCATAATTTAACGGTTTAACCAAAGAACCGATAGAATAAGTACGAGGCTTAAATAAAACACTGGGGTCGATTCATTCGCCTAAAAGTTCTTGAAAGTGGTGCCCCGGTATGGCTGTAGTCAAATGACCGAAACAAGTAAAAGTTAAAAGATAATTGTCACCTGTATCACCTTAGTCAAGTTCTGAAATAGTCTTTCTTGACATTTGTCTCACTTTCCATCTGTGATATACAATAAAAATCCCCTGCTTAGAATCTTTCAAAATCGTATTTCACCTTATAATCTTATTCTACCTATACATCGCACTGAAGTCTTTCGAAATATTAGCAAGAATGGTCGTCTTCGGAACCTTTTACAAAATTAAATTGCAGGTATGGGTTTCAAATTTGGACAAAATGTCAGCAATGTTAGTGGTCGAGCAAGTCGATTTCATTTAACCCAGTGTTCAATTGGTACTTATTTTCTCGACCCCGATAGAATGAAAGGTAAAGTTGACCTCTGCGGAATTCGAACTCAGAACGTAAAGACAGTCGAAATGCTAAGCATTTTAGTAGTAAAGTTCCATCCCAAGCAGCATTTCACCCGACGTGCTAACCATCCTGCCAGCTCACAACCTTAGGTTTTGATGTGATGTTACTGAAAGTCCTTTAATCTTGTGTGTCTTCTCCCAAATTTTCTTCTATTTCCATGAGAACTTGGTTCAAATACTTTGTTGGTATAATTTCTTTCAGGCTACAACGCATTGGCTGGACCGTGGAGATGATATTTGATAACGGCGGGAACATGCACCTTATTTTGCTATCATTACTGATAAGCTGGCAGCCACCTTAATGAACAGCTGCACCGTCCCAAATTGGTAGCGCTTTCACCTCATAAAGAAGTAAATACCACTTCCTGGAATTTATGCACTGCAAGAATGCGAAGAAAGAAAGTTAAAAAAAACAAAAAACACGGACATTCAAGATATGTTGAACGACGATTTCTTGGGATGGTAATAATGCATTGGTAACTGGTGCTGTATGTTATTTAAAGCTTGAGGTCATGACGATCGTCCACCATCGCTGCTGCTGCTGCTGCTACCACTACTACTACTACTACTACTACTACTACTACTACTACTACTACTACTACGACGACGACGACGACGACGACGACGACGACGATGACGATGACAACCGCCGCCGCTACCATTATCTCCAACGCAGCCAATA
>NC_068983.1:68066242-68066758 GCF_001194135.2 Octopus bimaculoides | reverse complement strand
TATATATATATATATATATATATATATATATATGCTTACATAATATATATACACGCATGACACACACACACACACATGTATAGATAGTTAGTTAGTTAGAGTTAATGTCTGCTATATGTAGAGCAAGTCTCAATTCAGACGTTATGCTAGAATGGATACGCTTGAAAAGGTTATAGACTGTGTGCAACGGCTTCATTAGATGAAAGAATATGGCTAAATGTTAATAGGTAACCATCAATCAAATAAATAGGAACCGCAGATCACTGAATACAGACATAATTACTGGAAATGAAATTTTATCCTCAATTTTCTATATTTTTATTATTGCAGTCGCTGTTGTTGCTGTTGTTGTTGATGCTGTTGTTGTTATTATTATTATTATTATTATTATTATTATTATTATTATTATTATTATTATTATTATTATTATTATTATTATTATCATTATTAGTACCTTCGCCGTAGCGAACGCGGAGGTATTGTTTTCAGTTGTGTTTTATTCTTTGTTTGTTTGTT
>NC_068983.1:68064522-68065229 GCF_001194135.2 Octopus bimaculoides | reverse complement strand
TACTATGTCCACAAATTTAAACATTCCGTACAAGAGCTTTTATTTATAAGACTTTTTCATTTCATGTTTACTTCATTCATTCTTCGTGATATTCTCTCTCAACCCCCTCTCTCTCTCAACCCCCTCTCTCTCAACCCTCTCTCTCTCTCAACCCCCTCTCTCTCTCAACCCCTCTCTCTCTCACAACACACACGCGCGCTCACGCATACACACGTGTGTCTTTGTAAATATGTTTGTATACATTTATGTATGTGTGTGTTTGTAAGAGACAGATTGTGAGTGAGTCAAGGGGTGTGTTGTTATATACATCCATCATTTTTGGATGTATGTGTGCGTGTGTGTGTGTGTGAGACATCACACACAAAGATTATGCATATTTATGCATGTACGTATACATGACAACAAACCTCTCTCTCTCTCTCTCTCTGTCACACACACACACACGTCCATTTCATCTGATGTGTAATACTCTGTGTATGTGTGTGTGTGTGTGCGTGCGTGCGTGCGTGGGGGGTTCCACAATCGCCATTTATTTCAATTACTCTTGTGAGGATATTCACGTAAATCGTTTTTTTCATTTAATCCCCATTTTAATTTTCGTAAAAGTTTCCAAGTACCAATAAGCAACAATTTCATTCCCGGGCAATGCCGGGTGCCTCTGCTAGTATATATATAAAACAAATAATAAATGAGTATATGCATATATA
>NC_068983.1:68058297-68064350 GCF_001194135.2 Octopus bimaculoides | reverse complement strand
ATATATATATATATATACAAATATACAAAAAGACAAAGCTC
The DNA here is from genome assembly GCF_001194135.2 of Octopus bimaculoides. Classification (NCBI taxonomy): domain Eukaryota; kingdom Metazoa; phylum Mollusca; class Cephalopoda; order Octopoda; family Octopodidae; genus Octopus; species Octopus bimaculoides. The sequence goes on along the minus strand of NC_068983.1, from coordinate 68,064,309 downwards.
ATTATTATATTACGAGATTATACATACATTTTAACACTTTACAGTATACTTATATATACATAATTCTATACATCGATCTAAAACAACAGGATTACTAAAGGAATATGTTATTATTACTATCATTCCTAATAATAATAATAAGAATAACAAACAGCAACCAGTCAGTGGTTGAGAAGCTCAGGACTGAAAGTAGAGACTAAAGGTTTCATATTAGCGGCACAAGATTACTTACTTACCAAAAAGTACCAGGCTAACATTCTTCAAAATAGTTCTGATCCTAAGTGTAGATTCTACGATAAATTTGATGAAACGATAGACTATCACGTTTCGGGATGTCTTGTGAAGACACCAAACAAATACAAAAGTCGCCACGATAGGGTAGGACAGTATTTACATTGGAAAGTATGTAAACACAACAAAAACATCACTCCTGCTTACTGGTATGAACTTCATCCTGAGCCAGTCGTTGAAAGTAAAAATGTCACTAACCTCTAGGATTTTCCAGTCAGCATCGACAAAATAATCCAGGATAATCAACCAGACATAGTCATTAAAGACAGGGAAGAAAATACTTGTAGAGGTAAAGAATTTGACAAATTAAGTAAATATGAGGACCTGGAAACTGATATACAAAAGATGCGGCATCTTAAAGCGAGAATGGTACCTGTTATTGTGGGTGCTCTATGTATGATAAGACAGGGATGTCAGAAACACCTAGATAATATCCCAGGAGAACCATGTCTCAGAGAAATCCAAGAGATTTTGCTGACACATACTTCCCACATCCTTAGAAAAACCCTATCAATTTAAATGTCTGTGTTGCATTAAATGAAAATATTTCGCTACTGTCCTTGCCACTTCCCCTCCCCAAGCTTTCAGTCATGCTGTAACATCTCTTATCCTTCACTCGCTATAGGACACTGGGAGATTGTAACAGACATGCAGATTAAAAGTAAATAATGATGATGATGATGATGATGATGATGATGATGATGATGATGATGATGATGATAATAATAATGATCCTTTCTACTAAAGGTACAAAGCCTGAAATTGATTGGTGAGGACTAGTCGATTACATGGACCACAGTGTTTCACTTGTATTTAATTTATCAACCCCGAAAGAATGAAAAGCAAAGTTGACCTCGGCGGAACTTGAACTCAGAACGTGAAGACGGACGAAATGTTGCTTAACATATCGCTCAGCGAGATAAATATTAATAATAATAATAATAATAATAATAATAATAATAATAATAATAATAATAATAATAATAATACACGAACGAATGCTCTAGACTTGCCCAAAACCATAATATGTTATGGCGATACGATAAGATAGCGGAAGTGCTACTTTGGAAACTGTGCGAAGAGTGGGGGTTAGAGAGAGGCAAGACGTGGTATGAGCTCAAACCGCACAGAGTGGAGGAGTCGGAGACTTGCAAAATCCTCTGGGATTTCCTAATTCAAACAGATCAGGTGCTAGAGCATAACATTCCGGACCTAGAGGTGGTCGACGAAGATGCGCCACATGTGCTATATAGCTGATGTTGCGTGTCCCTTTGACCCGCTGACTCACGAATAGTCAAGAAGGAAGGCGAAAAAATAGATAAATACAACCCTCATAAATACAAAATAGCCCGGCTATGGAAAATTGAAAATGTGAAGATAGGGCCAATTATTGCTGGGTCCTTGGGGACAGTATCAGAAGGCATCAAAAGGAATATAAAGGAAATTGGAATAGAGTGCCCAGTAGAACGGTTACAAAATGTTTGACTTCTTGGCACAGACAGAATAATCAGGAGAGTATTAGATTGTTGAAAAGAGCAGACAGGCTACAGGCAGCAAGCCCGTTACGCAAGACTCCGGGATTTCCAACAAAACCTGTGATAAAAGAAATAATAATGATAATAATAATCAGATATTGTGAAAGACCAAAGCAATAAAGTCTGTTTATTTATTGACAGGAGCATACCTTGTGGTCATAATATCTCGGTAAAAGATTTTGATAAGCTCAGAAAATATAAAGATTTGCTAATTGAAATCGAAGAACATGTGGCGTCTCAAGACAGTTACACAATACCAGTGATTTCAGGAGCAATTGGAATGATCAGAAAAGGAACGGAAAATTACTTGAAAATGATCCCTAGCTTACCATCTGTGCAGGAAGTGCAAAAGATTGTTTTAACTGATACGTCGCACGCACTGAGAAGAGCATTGTTGCTGAGAAATTCCTTTTCCCCCTTTATTTTCTTTGCTTTCTTTTTCATTTTTTCCTTTTCCTTTCCTTTTTCTCTGTCTTTCTTCCCCTTTTTTCTATCACATGATTTTGTAAATGAACAATCTAGTGTATTTATTTTAGTGGCTTACCAATGTATACAGTGAGTTTCTTTGCGCTAGGTGTCGGGAAAACACTTTGCAAGAAATAGAAACAAAATTGAAAGAAGAGGATAATGATAATGATGATGATAATGACGATGATGATGATAATAATAATAATAATAATAATAATAATAATAATAATAATAATAATAATAATAATAATATGTTATTAAGGACAGCTAGGGTACTTAGGAAGGTTCTTGACATGTAAGGTTACTTGTAGCCCGGTGTTAGGAATTTTTCTTTTCCAATAGTTTAACCTGTTGTGCATATATGAAATGATATGTGGCGCTACAGAAGGTCCCTTCAGAATCAAATTCAACATCCACAAGTCCTAGTTTAATATTGAAGAGAGGAGAAATTACAACCCTAGCGGGGCACATACCAGCATTGAAGAAAAACCCTATGCATTACCACATGAAGTAGAGAATACTATAAAAGTACAAAACGTATTTTAACAGCAGTAGGAAGAGTAGACAGTGCATAGCTCAGAAAAGAATAATTTTAAAGGACTTCCTTTATTTGCCTAAACTGTAAAAGTGAACTGTTTTGCTACTGCCCTCATGACCGTAGATATATCTTATCAATTTGGCCGATCATACCATAAATATAATCGTTGGAGCTTCCCCTATCGACACTTTCCCCTTATTGCAATCTGAGGCATTAATATAAGATTTCCCACACCCAACTTTGATACAGACAAGTACACACACATATATATACTCGGTCACACATTATTTTAAAACCAACCCTTCCCACTCCTGAACCTCTACGCACCCTCTCCTCAGCTTCAACCCCACCATACAAGTAAATATCTTGTATACAGAGGTGGCCCTTTTTGGTCCATATTTTTTCTCCTTGCATTTGAAATAGAGGATTTCTTCCACCAATTTCGATCTGCTTTTTGCAACAGCCGTAAAACTCACAAATCGGGCGCAACACTTTCAGGCGTCCTGTGGAAAAGAGCCTCGTATCTTTGTGGAAACCGGATCCCTCCTCAGTGGAAGATTTATAATAAGTAAAAAGTAGAAGACACACACCCACACACCCACACATACGCGCACGCACACACATACATACATAGACATATATATACGTATGTATGTATGTATGTATGTATGTATGTATGTATGTATGTATGTATGTATGTGTTTATGTATGTATACATGTATGTATGTATATAAAGCAGTGTTTTAGTATGTTAAATCAAACAACTGTGTTTGAACGTTGAATATTAAGTGTCGTCTGTTATCAATAGAACTGTCAATATGACAGCAATCGTTTCATTCGATCGCTTCTGTGTTTCTGGCATGGCATTACTACATCGGCCATCTTGAATAGAATGGTATTTTGTAAACAACAGCGGGGAAAATAACGCTAAACTATGCACATCAGAATAACAAAACAGCTTGACAATTGAACAAAAAAAAAAAAAGAAACAAAAAAGGAAAATATTCAAGTCGACAGAATGTTGGGGAAAATATTTTGTATATTATTTCTTTGTTAAATCTTGTCTTTCTTGTCATTATTTTATTTTCCCGACATGTTCTTTTTTACGAACTTCTGTACATGTCTTTGTTAAATTTGTTATCGACTGTTATGGTTATTGTTGTTATTTTTCTTATTGATGCTAATATTATTGTTGTCGTTATGAATGTGAATGTTGTTATTTGTATTATTGTTATATTTAAAAGAAAAAAAAAATTATTTGTAAGTTCAATTTTTTTTTCGTATTATATTTTTGAAGTTTTAAAACGAATCATGAAATAAAATTAAAAAATAGAATAATCTCTGCCTCTCTTACACACAAAAAAAACAACAGCAATAAAAACAGGTAAAATTAGTAAAAAAACAAAAAAAAAAGTCGATAGATGCTAGGATCAAAATACGCCTTCGCACGATTTTATCGAAAAATTTCGTTATTGTTAACGTATATATTTGTTATTTTTTTTTAAAAAAGAAACACTTTGTTTGCTAGATTGTTCGCCATTTATTTTACTTTACTGTACTTTATTTATATGTTTATTTCGTGAAGTTTCCCCCCTCTTCCACCACATCTCTTTTCCAACCAGAAGCAGCAGTTTCCAACTTGCAAGAAAACATGACGATGGCATAAATGTTTACTTAACAATTGCCAGAACAAAACAAAGCTGCTAATCTGATTAAATCATGCAGTCCTGCTGTAGAAATAATACATGAGCAAACCATCAACTTACAACACCTTTCCCCCCTCCCTTTATTGTCGATGTTAGTTGTCTGTTTCTTTGTTTTCAGTCTGTTCTTTTTTTGGGTTTTTTTTTCCTCCAAAAGGTGGTACTGCTTTTCTCTTGTTGGAGATCGTGCTTTTGTCTTTGTTGATGTTTGCTGCTGCTGTTACTACTACTACTACTACTACTACTACTACTACTACTACTACTACTACTAATACTACTAATACTACTACTACTACTACTACTACTACTACTAATAATAATAATAATCCTTTCTGCTATGGCAGAAGGCCTGATATTTTTGGGTGGGATGGGGTCAGTCGATTAGATCGACCCCAATACGCAACTGGTACTTAATTTATCGACCCCGAAGGATGAAAGGCAAAGTCGAGCTCGGCGGAATTTGAAATCAGAACGTAGCGACGAGCGAAATACTAAGCATTTCGCCCAGCTTAATAATAATAATAATAATAATAATAATAATAATAATAATACCCGAGCAAAACCATCATCATCACGACTACCATCACCACACAAACCCCGCTTCCTCTTCTTCATCATCATGAAGCTTTAGGGTAAGCTTTTCACGGGGATTCGATTTCTACTAATAGCCATTTCACTCAAACCATTCCTTTGTTAATAATATCGTCTGATGATAGGTATGAATTTTCCAAAATAATATTTGTCCTTCTTGTATAAATCTGAATTCTTGTGGACAATGTCCGAAATATTTATTTCACCTGTTTGCCTCTAAATACGATTAATCCTTAGTTGATCCCCAACTTACAAAAAAAAAAAAAAAAAAATAATAATAATAATTTTTCGGAAACCTATTTATACTTTAAAATATCTTGGATGAGGGTCGTTGGTTAATATTTATAACACAGTGAATACTTCCAACAACATGTATCATAAATTGTTGTTATTTATATAATGTTTTTGGCAAAAAATCAATGATCTTCAGTGACGGCCTTCTCAACTCTTATTTCATTCTCATCATAGAATTTGCATCATGTATCATTTGGTTAATTTCTAGTTATGGACTGCTGCCACATAACATCCCGTTTTATCTTAGAGAGCCTTCCTTTACAGAGAGAGGATAACCAAGCAAACAAATAAGTAAGATAGACCAATGGAAGTAGTTATTTAATTCCGGTTTCTCTAATATTAAATGATAAAAGTTAAATCTCATGTTGGATAAATGACCACTCTATCGAAGGTAAACATCTCAGAAATATTTGGTGCTGAGATCTTTAAGTTTTCGGACATTTTGTAATTTCTCTCATCTTTTGTTCATAATTAAATGATATTTGCTCTCGCACGAACTAATTGTACTTTTTGAAGGATGCTCTGTCTTCATATAATCTTTATGTTTTGCTGTAAAAGTTAAATGTCTTGAGAGAGAGAGAGAGAGAGAGAG
>NC_068983.1:68056688-68057657 GCF_001194135.2 Octopus bimaculoides | reverse complement strand
TATATATATGTGTGTGTGTGTGTGTGTGTGTGTGTGTGTGTGTGTGTGTGTGTGTGTCTGTGTCTGTGTGTGTGTATACTTATATATATATACACATACACATACATTGAGCTCTATAAGCCCTCGCAGTCTTCTGAGATCGATGCGTTCGATATTCAATTTGATCATTTGCTGGTGAACACCGACAGAAAAATCATAGACAGGGAGGGAATCCCAGAATGTTGCAGGTGGAAAACTTTTATAGTGTAGGGCGCTGGTGGGTGATACACAATAAGGACAATGATATCAAGAGAAACAGGTTTATTGATAAAGCCGTAATAAACTGACCAGGCCTGAGTGGAAGTGCTAGGAAGGTTGGAAATCTAGTATAGTTGCAGAGAAGCTATATATCCGCGTAGCATTAGTTAGAGAACATTGGTGTATGATTCAATATCAATCAATTAATCGACAGGTTTAAACATACATTTGAATTTAGCACAGTCAGTTTATAAATACACAATGAATATACAGTACCACTACTGCTAAACATAGTGAGATAAATATATGGGAAGGGTTTTTTTTTATCGTTAGTAGTCAGACTGTTGGCAATAGTCACAAACATGCACAAGAGACAAGAATGAAGCGTCAGTCCTTTCAATTATGGTTCCACTGCTTAATCAACATCGGTAACTATGTAAACACGCATGGACGAACACAAACACACATGCGCACATGCACAGCTAAAATTACATAAGTATAGTTGCATAAAAAGATTTCTAACAACTGAGAAGAGAAAGGATGGTGTTTTTAGTGGTTATCGTTAGACTGGAAACCTGGTTAAAATACTCGAAACTAGAGATACTAAAGGCTATATATATATATGTATATTATATATATATATATATATATATATATATATATATGTATATATATATATATGTATATATATATACATATATATATATGGTGTTATATCAAGTGAAAGATTGA
>NC_068983.1:68055560-68056063 GCF_001194135.2 Octopus bimaculoides | reverse complement strand
ATATATATATATATATATATATATATATATATATAATATATATATATATATAATACATTACACATACATACATATGTATGTGTCTGTGTATGTATATACATATACAATACATTCACATTAATTAAGAAATATATATGTGTATGTATATGTGTATACACAAAATCATGCATGAAGCTTGTGTATAAGTTTAGGCTTGTGCATATGTGTGCATACCTTCGTTTATGCATTTCTATACGCCTATATGTGCGTGAGATTATGCCGTTGTTATTGGTTTGTTAAGTATATGCGGGGTATTTGCATATCAACACATAACTTACGCATGGATCAACAGACCAATAAATACGAATAGCAATTATATATATATATATATATATATATATATATATATATATGTACACACGCACAGACATATAGATATAAAACACATATAAATACACCTATACGTGCTTCAGCTCATATGTGAATATATACATACATACATGCATACATACACACATACATAC
>NC_068983.1:68054824-68055397 GCF_001194135.2 Octopus bimaculoides | reverse complement strand
TATATATATATATATATATATATATATATATATATATATATATATATATATGTATGTATGTATATATATATATGCATTTCAGCACTCATGCGCACATATATTCGTATATACGTCAATGAGTAAGCATGCTGATATGTTCAGATATTCATATATACACCCGACAACACCTGCTGATATATTAGAATATACGCATATCTTTGAGCATTCATGCATTCATATTTACGTACTCATGTCTCTTGGTACGTATTCGCACACATCTACACACCGTACACATACATATATTCATGTAAACTCACAACTCCAAGCACTTACGCACACATATCTGTATCCAAATAACTTCAAGAAAGCATGAACGTATATTGATATTTACACTTACCATGGGTATACGCATATCAGCATTCTTTTATTCTTTTATTCTTTTACTTGTTTCAGTCATTTGACTGCGGCTATGCTGGAGCACCGCCTTTAGTCGAATCAAATCGACCCCAGGACTTATTCTTTGTAAGCCTAGTACTTATTCTATCGGTCTCCTTTTACCGAACCGCTAAGTTACGCGGACCTAAACATACCAAC
>NC_068983.1:68051361-68054456 GCF_001194135.2 Octopus bimaculoides | reverse complement strand
ACACACACACACACACACACACACACACACACACACACACACACACACACACACACACACACACACAAACGCATACATATGTATATGCATGTGCGTAAGCATACGTATACGCATACAAATAATGTGAATGGTTCCTCCATCAGTTTCGACGATGTTTGTTCCAGTTATTTCAATTAGACTAGCTACACACAATTAGGGTGGAAAAAGCTGAGTATTCTACATACACCTGTGCCGTCAACATAATACTCAGGTAAATAGCCTTTCGATTTACAGGTACTATCCATCTGATAGTCTTATACACGGTTTTCATCGATCCAATTTTATTCACAAAGTTTGTGTAAACCCAAAGCTTTGTCAAAAGATAGCAAGATGGTAAGCAATAGAATCAAAATTTCCTCATGATTGAGAAATGAACTACTGAATCACTCAGTTATCCCGCCCGTCTATAGACACGTACAAAGACACAGACAACTTCTCTGAAAATTCCCCAGAGAGGTAAACACTTTTCTTAAATTCCTAAACACTTATGCGAATAAGTTCATTGATATTTGCACATGTTTATACTGATTCATATAAACGCGTGCAGAAACAAGCACATATATTCACGCTAACGCAGAATAGCAAATATACACGCATACATATGCACAAATAAACTATTCTGCACACTCGAGATATTTACAAACTTATGTTTACACACATATGTTTATATTTATCCACCCACACTCACAAAAATACACATACACTTGAGTATGTACATATAGACATACATACATTTAAATTGCTTAGCTAAAAGCAATACTTACTCACAGGAAGATATAGACAAACAGATAAAGCTATGCATAAACAAAGGCAAATTTTCATACAAACACTTTTCATACAACACATACACACACGGCACACGTACACTCGAAAATAAAATCGCATAAACATGATTATGCGTGCGAATGCACTCAAATCCATACACATATACGGATATATATATACACGTATAAAAATTCATAACACCCGGACGCATGCGCTCGCGCGCGCACACACACATAAACACACACACAAACAGGCACTCACATGCGCTCGCATGCACATATACATTGGAATAAAACATACATGCTCATATTAACGTTTTCAGGGCAGTTTGCATGATTTAAAGTATTAAACACAAACATATTCAATCTATTATAACGCACATATTCACGCCAATTCACACACACACTCACACACACACACACACACACACACGCACACATACACACAAGCGCACACAGTCACAAACACAGATACGTATATAATATATATGCACACGTACACACATACATATGCGTGCGTGCGCGCAGGCCGACGTTAACATTTGCAGCGCGATTTGCATGATTTAGAGTTAGTAAACAAAAAGATTAGCTAGGACTTAAAAAAGATAATAAAAGCACAAGCAATCAAACATACACAACGTAGATGACATGGTAGACAAGATTCTCATTTGTCAACTGGTCGTGATCTGTCAGTTGGAAGACAAAGCAGTGTCTTAATCTCCCTGTCACACTTTAATGGCGTCTATATGTTCATGTGTGTGTGTGTGTATTTGTACATGTGAGCGTGTGCATGTGTGCATGTGTATGTCTGTGTGTGTGTGTGTGTGTGCGTGTGTATATATGTGAAGGTGTATGAGGGGGCGGATAGAGCATTGATTCAGCATGGTTTGATGGAAGGGCTGGCTGTATTACAACCGAAAAAAAGGGCGGGAGAGTGCAGAAACCTTTCCGATTCGTCACCAATGCTACTTGGAGAGTTCCAGGCATTTGGTATTTTATTAATTTGATTCACTGCTGCCTTTGTTATTGTTGTTTGTCTGCTGTTACTGCTGTTGTATTTGTTCTTATTACGGTAATTGCGGTTGCTGATGTTCTTAAACAATTATTATTATTATCATCATCATCATCATCATCATCATCATCATCATCATTATTATGATGATGATGATTATTAGCTGTTGCAGCTGTTACTGTTGCTTTTGTTGTTATTTTCTCTGCCTGAAGGTACTGTTGTTATCATTTTCCTGCCGAAGAAGTTGTTGTCGCTCTGGCGCTGCTGCTGCTGCTACTACTACTACTACTACTACTACTACTACTACTACTACTACTACTACTACTACTACTACTACTACATCAATTTCACAATTTCCTTTAGAGCACAATGTTCTCAAGTATCACAGACAAACTTCCTCCTGTCTCTGCCTACTTATACTGATAAATACATATGAAAAAGAAGAAAAAACACTTCCTTTCTCTACTGTCTGTCTATGTCTGCAACTCTATATGCCTTTAAAACATCCAAGGGCTAACGTATAGTCTCTATGATATTGGCCAGCTAAAACAGTTGCTGAATTCACCTGAATCCACATCATAACGTCTTAAAAAAAAACATGAAGCACATCAATGTAGTTATAGGTATGAAAGGGCAAAGATAGGGCACAGCAGCCCACTACTCAATGTTTCCACCGTCAATGCTCGTATGTTTTTGGTCGTACCTCTAATTTATTAACACTGCAAGACTATGTTGTTGCTGACCAGACACTCTGTCACTCTTAATGTTCATTTTGCCAACCGAGTAGACAGGAGCAGTGTGAAATGAAGCGGTGGGAATTGAACCCATAAAGTCATGATTGAGAGCCCAGTTACTTAACCGCTTGACAACGGGCTTTCTTAGTTATAGATATTTCTTATAAGAAGACAAGACGTTAATCCCTACACATTTTTCTCTCTCTGTTTTCTTTTCATTCTCTCTCCATTTTTCCCTCTCAATGTTTTTTGTCGAAGAGCGTAGACTCGAAACGCCGAAGACTTTTCCATTCTTCTCGAGCGTCAAACCTGCTTGTTGTTCCCTCACCTGTCTTCATCTTTTGTTTTCTGAACTATATATATATAAAGAGACGGCATCGCAAGGTGAAATCAAAAATTTGAAAATCCTACAAGATTAGGTGAAAAGCGCTTTATATGATTTATAAAACATGTCACATATTAATAAAAATCTGTAAATGTACAACTATCCAGATTTCTGAGTACCTTAATTTTTTTCTATAATATAATTCCTGTACATCACCTCCA
>NC_068983.1:68042349-68050316 GCF_001194135.2 Octopus bimaculoides | reverse complement strand
CAGTCCGCAACTGGTACTTAAGTTATCGACCCCGAAAGTTGAAAGGCAAAGTCAAGCTCGGCGGAATTTGAACTCAGAACATAAAGACAAACGAAATATCGCTAAGCATTTCGCCCGGCGTGCTAACGTTTCAGCCAGCTCGCCGCCTTAGCGAAAATAATAGTAATAATGGTTGTGATGATGAGAATGATGTTGATGATGATAATAATGTTGAGAAAGAGGAGGGAGGAGGAGGAGTAGGAGAAGGAGAAGGAGAAGGAGAAGGAGGAGGAGGAGGAGGAGGAGAAGAAGAAGAAGAAGAAGAAGAAGAAGAAGAAGAAGAAGAAGAAGAAAAAAAAAATTTAGTACTGAACTGGAACGTTACAGAGCCTGAAAGCACGAAAGGGAAAATTGACTTGGATAGGTCTGATCTCAAGCACAGAGAGCAAGAACAAATACTGCAACACATATCCAATAAATTTGTAAAGGACATGCTTGCGTATCACACTATGATTTCATGATACACAAACATTCAACTATAAGTGCATTGCAGCTTATAACAAAAATCTTATAGCAGAAACTGCTGTAAGCTAATGAGGTTCTTGACTGAACCAAAAACGATATAAAGAAACCTGACAGAAAAACTAGAAAGTTGTTGACAATGTATGGAGCCCACCATTCGAAAGCTGATATCAACCGACTGTACTTGAGGAGGGACCAGGGTGGACGGGGCTTAATAACAGTAGAAGGATGTATACAAATGGAAAGAAAAAAGTCTAGTAGAGTATTTTGAGCAGCGCAGAAAAACTAATGAAGACAGGAAATAAAGAACAGGTGATCAAGTGCGTAAGCACAAGAATGAAATACAAAGAGAGCAAGTCAGACAGATGAAGAGAAACCCCTACATGACCAATTTTGGAGAGCCACTGGAGAGGTATATGAAACAAAATCCTGAGGTTGCGTAAAAAAGGGGCAATTAACAAAAGAAACAGAGAGCCTAATTGTAGCAGCCCAAGATCAAGCGATAAAAACAAACAACTTGAGAAAAAAATATATATGGAGAGAGCGTGTCAGAAAAATGTAGAGCCTGTGAAACTTGGAACGAGACAGTGGCACACATTGTGACAGAATGACACAAGAAGAATATAAGAAATGAAAGCACGGACAGGTTGTAAAAGTTTTACACTGAGAAACTGTGACAAAAATGGGAATTTGAAGCTGGAAACACGTTGCAATCACTGAGTCGAAAAGGTATGAGAGACGGAGAAATATTGGATTTTGTGGGACTTTCCTATTCAAACGGATAAGAAGTTATAAAATAATAGACCGAACATAACAATTACAGATAAGGAAAAGCGAAGTTGATTACTGATCGACCCATCATGACCGTTTAATTCCAGGATCGTAAAGAAAGAAGAAAAAAAAAATACAATCCCTTAAAATTTGAAATAGAAAGAATTTGGAACATGAGGACAGTAAAGGTCGTGCTTGTAATAACTGGTGCGATGGGAACAGTAAACGAAGATATAGAGAAATGGCTGAGGGAGATTGGAATAGAATGCCCGATAGAGCTCCTACAGAAAGTTTATCTCTTAGGAATAGCAAGGATTCTATCCACATAAATCGTACCAGGAATAAGACCCAACCTGAGCCAAACCCAAATCATAATAATCCTTTCTACTCTAGGCACAAGGCCAGTCGATTAGATCGAACCCAAAACGCAACTGGTACTTAATTTATCGACCTCGAAAGGTTGAAAGACAAAGTCGACCTCGGCTTAGCGGTATTTCATCTGTCGTTACGTTCTGAGTTCAAATGCAGCCGAGGTCAACTTTGCCTTTCATTCTTTCGGGGTCGATAAATTAAGTACCAGTACTGGGGTCGATCTAATCAACTGGCCCCTTCCCCCAAAATCTCGTGCTTTGTTCCTAGAGTAGAAAAGAATATATATAGGCATATGCACACGTACTTACGCAATAACATACAGACAGCCCCATCTCTGGATGTACTCTCTCTCTCTCTCCCTCTCCCTCTCCCTCCCTCTCTCTCTCCCACAATTACACACACACACACAAATAGTAACAAGCTATTTTTAAATGAAAATGTTTTATAAGACATACATTTATAATATACGGTCTAATACAGGAAAAAGAGAACAGGTCTTGCTGTCTCAGGTTTTACTTGTAAATGCCTTATATCTATACACACATGTGTATGTGTGTTTGTGTTTGTGTGTGTAGCGACAAAAAGTGAAAGGGGGAGGAAAGAGAGGAGAGAGAGAGGGGTGTGAGGGGAGCGAGAGCTGAGAGAGGAAGAGCGAAAGGAGCATTCCTAAAGTCACATATATTTGTATGTGTGTACATACAGACAGACGACTCGTGACGTATATGTCGACGGCACGAATTTTTTGTGTAGTATGTGTTCGTGATTATGAGTGTTATGTGTGTGACTGTGTGTCTTTTTCTGGTGTATGTGTGGCATGTGTGTGTGTGTGTGTGTGTGAGTGCGTGTGCATGTGTATAGATACGTTCCTATGACAGAGATAGTGCATTGCATTACGTTATGGTTTCCATGAGATTAAGAGAATCCTAGAGGCATCAAGTTAGGGGTAGATGCTGGCGGTGTATGAGATTGTAGTGAATCTTAACATATCAACTCATTCATATGTCACTACGACTCCTTTTAACTTCCTCCACCGAAGAATCAAGTGCATATGCACTGAGAAAGCAAGGAAGTTACTTAGGGACCCCATCTGCATGTGATGCATTTGTTAAGTAAATGCTAATATACTTTAGACTAAAATGATTAAAAAAAAATGTTTAACTAATTAAAATTTTTTCTATAATGAGAAGAGAAAATGAAACTATTTGCTTGGATCTCCGGTTCTATATCGGTCTTAGACTAATAAGCAAAGCTTATCTTTCTTCAGTTATTGCCTGATTTAGTTACAAAGGTTCTATATATAGATGTATATGATGTCGGTATTACAACTAAAAGACCAAAACTGTTCCCAGTTGCCACTGTAGTTATCAAGATTTGATAAAATTTATTAATATTTATCTCAAAGTTAATGCTTTCATTTCCACAGTGCATGCATAATTGTCGGATTTGTCGCTCCTATGCTTCTCATCAATTTTCATTAACGTTAATATTTGAGCCTATATTTACCTCTATTCATTGCAATAATTTAAAATACTTGAAATTATTTCTTGTTCACAGTTTGTCAAGCTCACGATTCTGCTCCGGATAAACAATATTAACTTACTTTGCTAAACACATAGAATTTGGTTCGTGCAGACATTTGGCATCTCTCAATTGCAAAGCATTTTCTTTATATTTTGGCATTAAAATGAAGCAACAACAACTTACAAATAACATCTGTCACAAAATAAATGCGTGAAAGAGAGGGTGTAATTGCCAAAAGTTTGGTTCAAGTGAATACAAAAGATTTAGTATTCAGTTATAAGAGAGTGTTTATAATAGTGCACAATAATGTATTTTATAAATAATGGAGCTGTGTGTTCAACAAAATTTCAAATTGTTACTTTTGCAGTTCTGTTGACAGGGTTCGAACTATTATCTTTGGGACATAGAAACAGAAGCGCTGCCACTCGAGAAACGTCTAGAATCAAATAGAAAATTTCTACATGGTTGCTCCACCTTAAGAAACAACATCAAGTATTTCCCAAACATTCTTAAAAAGGAAGAACACCTAAGATAATGTATTTCTACATGAATAGCCTGAAAATAAAATGAGCTGGAATGTTCTATTTAAGGTTTGTCTGTTGAGAGATGACGTGGGAATGAATAATAACAAACGACATCTTTAAAAAAGATAGATCAGCAAGCAAAAACTGAGAAAATACAGATATGAGTACACTGATATCGTATAGAGAACTTCGGCATTAGCCGCTCTCTTTGCATCTAACTCCATACTGCACGAACAAGAATAAATCTCCCAAATTATCTTTCCACGCCAAGTGCGAACACCATCAGTCGCTTCATACCAACCAGGCCTCTGACCCTGACAATGTCTCGGCCACTATATCCAATCAATGCACTTCAGGGTTAGCTTCTGTCTTCATAGAACTCCTCAATATCTCTTTCTTTCTTTCTATAGGGATATATTCCAATCTTTTGAAACTCGTTAGAATTTGTCCTATATCTAAGGATAGCAAACTCTCCGACCCTTGGCAACAATCTCAAAAGATATAGAGACAATCATTAACAACTACCCTCCCCGGCATCATAAATCTCTCTCCCACCTTAATGATCACCAGTTGTTGTTGTTGGCACTCCGTCGCTTACGACGTAGAGGGTTCCAGTCGATCCGATCAATGGAACAGCCTGCTCGTGAAATTAACGTGCAAGTGGCTGAGCACTCCACAGACACGTGTATCCTTAACGTAGTTCTCGGGGATATTCAGCGTGACACAGTGTGACAAGGCTGGCCCCTTTGAAATACAGGCACAACAAAAACAGGAAGAAAGAGTGAGAGAAAGTTGTGGTGGAAGAGTACAGCAGGGTTCACCACCATCCCCTGCCGGAGCCTCGTGGAGCTTTAGGTGTTTTCGCTCAATAAACACTCACAACGCCCGGTCTGGGAATCGAAACCGCGATCCTATGACCGCGAGTCTGCTGCCCTAACCACTGGGCCATTGCGCCTCCACAGTACAATCTTAAAGCCACAACTACCGGAAACACTCTTCTATGGTTGTTATTATTTAGCCCCAGGTTAACTCTGATAAAGCAGACAGACCTATAATGAAAGGCCATTTCAGGCTTGACTATACCATTTTTTTTTACTGAATGTGTTCTTTTATGAGACGATAGTGTATGGTTTAAAGGAGATTTGGCTATTATTTCTATTAAGTCGAGTGACTCTGATGAATTCTCCCTCATGCTGGGTGTTAGTGTTTCTGCTGCAACTGTAGATTGCAATGGTGGTGTAGTTGTTGTTGTTATTAGGTGTTGGCAGACGTGGTAGTGATGGTAGTGGTGTTCATTGTGGTAGTACTGTTAGAGTTGCTGTTGTTACCGTTGGCGGTTGATGATAGTGGCAGTAGTAGTAATATTTCGTACGTAATGGTGGTAGGTGGTGACACTCAGTAGCAAAAGAGGTGGTGCTGGTATAAATTTATTTTCAGAACGTTTATCCCCAAAATATCTCTCTGTTGGCAAGGTTCTGTATTCTATTTCCTTATATCTCGCCTTCTTCCCATCTTGGCTTCCTTCCCTGCCCTAACGACTTAATTTAACTACCTCACTAAGTATTAGCAGTTTTCTGAAATTGTCGGTGAAATTGCCTGTGAAATTGCCTGTGAAATTGCCTCGAAAAATCTTTCCAGTTCAATTACCTGTTGATAACTTAATAAAATTACTCATAAATTTTCAGTTAGGTTTTTGTGTGACATAGATAAAAAAAAATTGCAAGTCAGATTTAAATGGAGCTTATGAAGTTGCTGGTATGTTGCAAGTGTTGCATGAAAAATTTTATGTAAGCTTTCCGTTTAATGTTATTTCCGATATAAATTTCTTGCAAAATACTTATCAAGTTGCTTGCGATATAGCTTCAAATCTTAATTTTATAGTTAGTTGCCTTTGGATTGCTACAAGCATTGCCTAAGAAGTTAATGAATCACGTATAAGTCTATTGATTCAAGATAGACCTAGTTTAAGCACCACTACCACCAACATCTGACACTACATCCGTTTATAAAATTGCAAAAGTAGTGTAAGTTGCCAATATATAAAAGAAATAATTAGTCACAGTATTATCTGTAGAAAGGCTACCAAACATGTTTGTGAACAACGACAAAATATACAACGGCAACAGAAATAGCGTCAGCAGCCTGGCAATGTTCCTACTCCCGAGCACCAGATGGAAGGAGTAGAGTTCTACGGATGAAACAAACCAAAGGAATATTTGAATAAGTTTTCTCCTTTGAAGTTTGAGCTAATATTTACCTGAAGCATGAAAATATTGAAACGACTCCAAGCAAGACAATAATAACAAAGTGCACTGTGGAGAAAATGAAAGAGGATTTGCGTTGTCACTCGACCTGCAAAAAATAAGCCCACTCTCTTAAAATGACGGAACGCAGTGGATAATGTTTGTTCTCGATACACTATGCTCTTTAAAAACATAGGATGATTATGATTAGAATGCTTTTGATCATAACTTCGACCATAACTGACCGCAGGGTCACAAGAGCAATAACCGCATCAGCAACTGGAGCGATACATAGTTATATAGAAATTTCCGTGTCAGCGACAGTTTATTCCATGTTTTATAATACTTCTGGTTATTTCTACAGTATACTGTTTATTTGAACAACAATACTCTGGAAGCTGTTTATGATGAGAACGTTAGCTTTTCATTGATTGATTATCTCTAAATGACACAATTACTTTTTCTGCAAGGAAACTGTTTAATTTACATGTACTTATTTCTGTTAATCAACACTATCAAATTATATATGGTTGTATGAGTTATTTTCTAATTTAGGAATGTGCAGTATTTTCTGTTGACAGTATTCTGCGTAATAAGTGTGCACTGCCTGCCTAAAATTGCTATTTTTTTTATATGTTGTGCATATTTTTAAGTCTTGAGGTTTTGCTTATTTATTGTCGGCGTGTTTTTGATCATTCTCAAGGTAGCTATTATTATAGAGATTGTTTTTGTTTTCGGTTATGAAGTTCAGGTTAATTTTATACTCAGATCTTTATAGGTGGAAGATTTCTCCATTTTTTTCAGCGATAAAATATTATCTAGAAGGTGAATCTTGATAACGATATCTACCTTTTCAATCTTGGGTTCCTCATCTATGTGGATTGAGTATAGCCGCTTTGTTATACTCTGTTATACATAGTGCCTGAGTATAGTCGCTTTGTTATACTCAGTCATTTTCTGGGGTGTGTTTATGCTACTTCTTTTCTGTCGATACTTCTTAATGCTGGCAAAACTTCAAATGTACGAATGCCTCAACTTTGTCGTACATGTAGATATATTCTTTGTTGGTTAAGACTGGATCGTTAGAGACAATGTTGTCAATTGTTTCTTCCTAGTCACCACATATTATACAGTTACCTAATGTGTTCAGCTCCACTGCATGCTTTTGATTATTTCTGGTTGTAAAACTTTGACTCTGTAATAAGCAAGTCCCCTTCAATGTCAGTTATAGAGTTCCGCGTTTCTAATCTTATTTCTATATTTGCACACCGTTCACCCTTTCCAGGTAAAGGCCTTGTAGGAGCTTTTCTTGACATTGATCTACGAGGTACTCTGTAGCCTCATTTTTAGATTTGTTTTTAAACTTTTCACAAATTCTGTTTTTGTCTCTCCTTTCCTTTGTCATTTTTATTTTTTATTTGTTGGCTTCTTTGAAATCAGAAAACAGTTTTGTTTTTCTTTTGATCATGTTTTGTACATATTTGCATTTATTTTCTAGCATTCGGAATTATATTATTTTAGCCCTAAGCAGATATCTTACAGTGGTTTTCTAGTTGCATACAGTCCCTAATTCTCTGCATTCGTGCTAAATGTAATATTTTTGGATCAGATTTCGTATATTGTATTCTAAACGCAGTTAATACTTCTCTTTATTTCTTTTTCCGACTAGTATTGTTGCTCAGTTAGCCTCCAATTGAGAATATACAACAGCATTATCATTACACTTAGAGTATTGATACCTATTTGCTTTTGCAGCCTCATGGTTTCGGGTTCAGTCCTTGTACGGCACCTTGGGCAGGTGTATTCTATTATAGCCACAGGCTGAAGAATATCTTGCGAGTGAATTTGGTTGACGGAAACCGTGTGGAAGCCTGACGTATACACACACACACACACACACACACACACACACACACACACACACACACACACACATATATATATATATATATATATATATATATTTGCGTGTGTGTTTGTCTTTGTGACCCTTCTACAGCCAGATTATGGAGAAGTAAAGAAGTCAACGCCGGTT
>NC_068983.1:68039357-68042212 GCF_001194135.2 Octopus bimaculoides | reverse complement strand
ATCTAATATTGCTGTTCGGCAAAAGAGATCGATGGAATAGGTACCAGACTCTAAAAACTAAGTAATAGGCTCCATTTTTAAAAAACTACAACCTTAAGGTGGTGCTCCTGTACGACTACAATTCAATGACTGAAACGCGCAAAAAAAAGAAAAAGAAAAAGAAGCTATGTTCCAAGTATTAATCTCAGGCTAAAATAATATTCATTTTTAATCTTTCATTAAGTTTTTTCGCGTTATACTTAGTCTAATTTATTGACTCTTAGTATTTGTAGGCCCGTGTTTGATTTAATTCTCTTATCCATGTTCTTTAGCTAGCATAGTATGAATGCCCGCAATTTTCCTCTAAAAAGTTGCCTTGGCATTTTTTTCTGATCCAAATCTGATATCAGTTCCTCGAGTAAATATCTGTCCTGCTTACTGAAGTGGGCAATTGTTTCTCAGCTGCAGTGTACAACTTTAGGTCGTCCTTAAATAAAATATGGATAATTGTTCTTCTATAGCTTTAGCATCCGACTCAATTCCTGTTTAACATGTCTGTCAAATGTGTCAGGTGAAAAAGAGAAAAGAGACGATGTATATTGCACTGTTAATGGAAATGGAATTAATTACTATAAATATTTTGCCGAGGTCAATTTTACCATTCATTCTTTCGGGGTCGATAAAATAAGTACCAGTTCATCACCGTGGTCAATATAATCGACTTACCCCTTCTCCCGAAGTTGCTAGTTTAGGGCCAAAATTTGAAAGCATCATTATCATTGCTATTCTTGTTGTTGTTGTTATCATTGGTATTTGACCTGATCACCACGGGATTTTGTCCTTGTAGTTTCATACATCCTCAATTGTTTTTCCCTAAAAGGGATCCATTTAGTTTATTTTCTCTGGTCAATTTTGTTGAGAAACTGACAGATACTACTGAGATCTAGTATTTTATTTAATGATGGCCATGCACGGACTCGTACTCCTGCTAAAACCTGCTTTTGTTAAATTTTAATATTTTAAAATAAAAAAAAAACTCCCAAAAGCTTGGATTTCAAGACTGCCGCCATAATGTTTCCTATCCTCGTTGATGAGAGAGAGAGAGAGAGAGAGAGAGAGAGAGAGAGAGAGAGAGAGAGAGAGAGAGAGAGAGAGAGAGAGAGAGAGAGAGAGAGAGAGAGAGAGAGAGAGAGAGAGAGAGAGAGAGAAAGAGAGAGAGAGAGGCCACAATGCACGCAACGATGTCAGGAAAGCTGTCTGATAGCATTCGACTTGACAGCAAACAATGTTGCAGCCGCCGCCGGGCAGAGACAGTTTTTGGTATCTATGTCTTTTCATGGGGATGAGAATAATTCCAGCACCCGGCGGTGGCGGCAGTAGCAGCAAGCATAATAACAACAACAGCAACATCAGCAAAACAGCCAGGAGGACTTTATCTTTTATTCGTGCAATGAGACAATGGTAGAAATCGTTATAAATATTATGGAGTTCTGTACGCCGTGAACTGGCGGTGCTTACTGTCGATCACTCTAACACGATCATTCACTATAAGACCAAAAGCCTGCAATTCCGGACTCCAGTACAAAATGAAAAATACCTGAATGAAGTATGATCTGCGGCAGTTTACATGTCCAAAGGAAAACAACAGGAAAGGATGGCCATCATATGTAGCTTCATATGAGATATTGAATAAGTGCGACTACCTCATAGGCGTCGGAGTGACTGAACTCAGGATCACCAGCGTGCCGCCTTCACATAAAACAGATCAGAATTAAGGCAATGATGATAGAATAAAGTAAAATAATAGAGTTCAAGTCACGACCTATCTGGCTGAACTGAATGGAACTGAACGAGAATTGAACGGGAATTATCTGGCTGAACTGAACTGGCTGAACAGAACGGGAATTAAATACATTAGTTGCACCAAAACATCCTTCTGACATCCTCGATTATTTTTGCTTTGAAGAGTGTGAGCCGATGCAAACGGTTGTCGAGGATTTAAAAGCGAGGTGTTACACATATAGTAAAACAAGCCATTACAAGAACGTGCAGTTTCACCGTTGGGAGGGCGAAAGATGAGCACCACCAGCTGCTACATACATTTCGAGTACAGAAATCACAACATCAGTGGCAGTTATAACAGCAGCTACAGTACTAAAAACAGCAGCAACAACAACAGCAGCAACAGCAAGAAGAAGAAGAAGAAGAAGAAGAAGAAGAAGAAAAAGAAGAAGAAGAAGAAGAAGAAGAAGAACAACAACAACAACAGCAGCAGCAGCATTAAGCTGTTCTACGAGGGACAAATTGCCGAAGCAGGGTGGTCTGCCCTTCCAGCTATATTACTAAATACCAGACATGTTCACTGCTGTCTTGGCAGCTATCTACTTCAGCTAACAACAAACTGGAAGCATTCCCAGTTTTCTTTGCAGTGTGTAATGATGCTGTTAAAGAAACACCCGAACAAAGGGAACATCACAAGCAACTTCGGGTTCATAACTCTACTAGACACAGATTTGAAAATTTTGGCATAGGTGGTTATAAAGTGGCTGGTGCTTGTCGCTGGTAGTGTAGTCGGAGACATTGTCGTTGTTGTCGGCACTCCGTCGCTTACGACGTCGAGGGTTCCAGTTGATCCGATCAACTGAACAGCCTGCTCGTGAAATTAACGTGCAAGTGGCTGAGCGCTCCACAGACACGTGTACCCTTAACATAGTTCTCAGGGATATTCAGCGTGACACAGTGTGACAAGGCTGACCCTTTGAATTACAAGCACAACAGAAACAGGAAGTAAGAGCGAGAGAAAGTTGTAGTGAAAGAGTACAGCAGGGTTCGCCACCATCCCCTGCCGGAGCCTCGTGGAGCTTTAGGTGTTTTCG
>NC_068983.1:68037294-68039347 GCF_001194135.2 Octopus bimaculoides | reverse complement strand
GCGCTCCACAGACACGTGTACCCTTAACATAGTTCTCAGGGATATTCAGCGTGACACAGTGTGACAAGGCTGACCCTTTGAATTACAAGCACAACAGAAACAGGAAGTAAGAGCGAGAGAAAGTTGTAGTGAAAGAGTACAGCAGGGTTCGCCACCATCCCCTGCCGGAGCCTCGTGGAGCTTTAGGTGTTTTCGCTCAATAAACACTCACAACGCCCGTTCTGGGAATCGAAACCGTGATCCTATGACCGCGAGTCCGCTGCCCTAACCACTGGGCCATTGCGCCTCCCAGTCAGAGACATTAACCTTATGAGATCCAAGATAGCTCTATCCAAAACAATCTCCACCTCATGCAATACATCATAGAGTGTACCGGAAATAGAACCGGTTTCAGTGGGGACAAAATTAAATCAATCTAAAGCTTACGACACTGGTAGCTATTCTAAAAGTAGCCTGTTCCGAGAGGTTAGATCATCACAATCTACAATGACATCTATGCAATGCCCAAACTAAACAACCACCTCTTGGAACAGTTTCGTATTACACGATCAATCCTTCAAGGATACTCTCTCGTCTCTCGTCCGTATGTTTAAGTCTCGGATCCCTTATTGCGGAGGTTGGAGATCTTGAAGCACATTGCGCTTGAAATCGGACATAGGGAGAGCTTTACCTAGGTTTCCTCACTGTATACGGTGACTACATACGGTGTCCTCATTGTTTACTGCATCGGACACTTCGAAAATCGAATCGGTTGGCACCGTACCATGAGAGAGCAGGGGTACGCAGTACGCAAGTAGGTGGACTTGTAATTCGGCACCAGGAGGAGAAAATCAAAGTCGCCCAGCGACAGTTTCT
The DNA here is from genome assembly GCF_001194135.2 of Octopus bimaculoides. Taxonomy (NCBI): domain Eukaryota; kingdom Metazoa; phylum Mollusca; class Cephalopoda; order Octopoda; family Octopodidae; genus Octopus; species Octopus bimaculoides. The sequence goes on along the minus strand of NC_068983.1, from coordinate 68,038,492 downwards.
GTTATTGGACTGAGAGTCTGGTTAAGGAACTCAGTGTTTGGTTGGGATCGAACCTGTTGGTGGAGAAAGAGCTGAAAAGTAGTCGTGAGCAGGGTGGCTGGATTCATCAGAAATAGCTTGAGATGAAGTTATCGCAGAAAAATGTTCTATGAAAAATGTCCAATGAAGAATCTAACAAGATTATAGCGTATATTTTTTGACTTCTTCCATTGGTTGGGATTTAATTCTCGAGATGTCATTGCTGATGAAGCGCACGTGTGCAGTGAGGTAGCGAAGATGACAAAAAACAGGTGTGGTTGCTTTTCATGCGACACGTTTTATGTCAATCGGTGGAGGGCGTGAGAAGCAATGGCTTGAGAACAATATTGATTCAATCAGTCTCTTCTGGAGGGCTTTCAGTTGGAAATAATTACAGCTTTTAAAAGCCCTTCGCCTGGAGATCTTACAAGTATTACCTGTTCGGGACAAGTTCCACAAGCATGGGAGCTCTAAAAACGAAACTTGCATGAGATGCTCGCATGCCGACGAAACCAACCTACACGTATTCATTCAGGTGAAGTATCTGTGCATGCAAGCCTATGGACAAGCGTTGAACATATACTGACAAGTTTAGATCGGACGCAGCTGTCAGCTGAGTTTATTAAGATCGCTTCACTGCCTTTCTTTTGTAAGGAAAAGCGGCTGGTTTTCATTTGGTTGGTGTTTAAGCTGAAGGATATTATGTGTGGAGAACTGAAGTGTAACTTTTCCTCTCTGGACAAACTCTGATCAATTTTTTTTCAAGTTGTGGGTGGTGATCAAAGTGCTGCCCTCTTTTGTGTGAGTAAGGGCGGTGAGATTGACATGGCTGAATGGGCCCCTTTCCATTACGAAACTGAGAAAAAGGTACTTTAAAGAGCAATGATGCAATAGAATGATCTAGAACTTAAGTAGTTTCTTCGACGACTAGGGGTGGAATCCTAAAACAATTGGGGCTCTTTTTTCTTTACATTTCACTGTTATCTATGCTGCTCATGATCATAGAGATAATAGTGATGATGGATAAGGTGAAATTGATTATTTTGATGGTGGTGGTTTTCAGGGTATTCAGCTTGATGGTAATGACTTTACCACTATCGTCGTCATCACCATCATCATCATCATCGTCATCATCATCATCATCATCGTCGTCATCGTCACAACCACCCTCCTCCTCCTC
>NC_068983.1:68031661-68036707 GCF_001194135.2 Octopus bimaculoides | reverse complement strand
ATCATCATCATCATCATCATCATCATCATCATCATCATCATCATCATCATCATCATCATCATCATCATCATCATCATCATCATCATCATCATCATCATCATCATCACGGAGACAAGAAGAATGTTGATAATAAGCAGCTAGTGATGATTTTGCTTTTGGAGCGGCGCTGCTGGTGGTAGCTTTGGAGTTATGGTGGTAGTGCTAGTAGTAGTAGTAGTGCGTCACTGTACATGGTATCAATGCTAGTTGTAATAGTGTTGAAAGTAATATTAACAGCGTTAGAGGTAGTGTTACTGATGTTACTGTTGTCGGTGGCGATGATGTTGGTTTTGCTGCAGCTAGAGGTCGTGGGACTGCTGTCTACGATTGTAATGTTAGTGATAGGGGTGGTGATGTCGGCTCTTTTTAAATATTTAATCCCGTTATGCATGTTTCGAATTTATAAATGTGCAGCAGAAACCTTATTATCTTGACGTTTAATTTAGTTTGTCACGTGGGTTGATGATCAGATTAATGATAAAGATGATGGTGATGATGGAGTTTGTGGTGATGCTGGTATCGATGGCAGCGCTAAGAGTTGAATAGGGTAGATTTTACAGTCGTTGCTGACGTCTAAATCTTATGCTATCATACATGCAAATTGAAACGTCAACATGAATTAGTTAGGATGAACCATATATATAACATTGTGTAGGAGGAAGTGACCTTTGACCAATGCAATTACGCAAATTATTGAAGCTGCGGAAGGTTGGTCTGAACCAATCAGAAATTAAGAAATGGCTGTCATATTATTGATGACATTTAAGTCATCAAAAGAAAAGTTTTCTATCGATAGAAAAATAAAATACAGTTACTGAAAATTGGAATGTTTGTGTGTTTAAATATTTGTGTTTCAAATCAACTTATCATCTCTCCATGTAAGATCATTATTCAAAAGCCCGTTTTCCTTTTAATGGGATGGCGAAATTATTGTGAAAAAATGAAAAGGGGAGAATGACCAATACAGAATGACAATATAGTCTGTAATTGACTAGATGACCTATCGTATGAAAGTGTGGGAGAATTGTATAATTTGTTTTAAAGCATCAAAGAGATGAGAAAATCTTGCTACTCAATTTGGAGTTATATTAAGCAACACTTTAATAAAGCTCAAGTAATGATTTCTAATACATGATTTCTGTAAAGTTAGTGGCTTCTCTGAAGAAATCTTCACATTATTTATGGCGACATTGCTCAGTGGAATCAAATCTTCAAGCTATTTTTACAAGTTGAGTAGCTGTTAGTTTTTACTATACTGACGATATTCACAGTAGCAAACTCTACTATTATGTGTTATCTATTTACAGCTAACGATGACCTGCATATTTATTCTCAATATATTCTGGCAGATACGAACGCAAATATGCTTGTCGCTATTGTATTCGTCACAGGATAATAACTTCTTTCTACAATGATAATGAGTTCGAGAAGTTGCTTTCCTATGACCAACAAAGAAGCGACTAGCGTATTTGCATTCGAATCTGCTGGAACATATTAAGAATAAATATGAAAAATCATCGTTTCATATCTCGCTGTACACTGTACAAACAACGGTTTTGCTTTATTTACAACTGGTTGAACCAATTATTCAGAGGTAAGTGTACAGGCTACGGTCACAGAGTATGAACTATCAACTCCTCTGGCGTCTTTACGACATAGCCATTTGAAGATCTCTTCAAATTTATAAATGAGCTTAAATAATTAGCTGTAATAGTCATGTTCTAATTTTTATTATTATTCCGGTGTCAGTAACAAAATAAAATGACATCCTTCGGGTAATTAATTGAAATCAGATTGATAATATCGTTACGACGGGACTTTGCCCTTTAAGCTATGACATTAGCTAGTGACTTTTTAAATAGGTATGAAAATCTTAGTAATTTTTTTGTGCAGTGAGCAAAATAGGAAACCCTGATGCCCATGTATTTTCTTGGAACATTGACGGCAAAGAAACTCGAAACCGTCAATCAAACTCGAATGACAGACATAGCCACCTCAGGAGCTTACTATTTATTCTAAATGGATCACTATTTCAAACTATATCACGCAGTATTAAAAAAAAAATCAAGAAATTGTTATTATTGTTGTTATAGTTCTTATTGTTCGTTTTCGTGCTGCTGTTATCGATTGATTTTGTAATGTTATTTTTTTCCCCTCTCTGTTCACACTATTGTTTTTTCTCCTCCAGCTGATCTGATACAATTCCAATATCTAATTTCAACAGCTAAATTCTTGTACAAGTCTCTATCTTTTATATTGGTGCTTCCCTGGGATGTATTTTGATGACTAATTCTGATGAAATGCCACAATGTTCGCGAGAATGGATCAAAATAGCAGAGAACAATAAAAGAAAAACACATAAAAGAAACAAATGACAAAAAATACATGTATATAAACAATATTTTACATCTGTTTTACCATGTTTCTTTAAAGAATATTATTCGAAGCTTCTAGCAGTAGTCTTATGAAGTTTGTCTCATTGTTAGATATTGTGGCACATGTGTCAATAACACATGTTCACTCATTTGCTTTGTATAAATTGATGGTCATAATCAATAATCTGGATTATTTACCTCGGGGCAGTGTGGTAAGATGAGGTTCTAGTGATTCAACGAAGCGAAATAATGAACGGGACTGAGCGTGATGATGATGATGATGATGATGATGAAGATAATGGTGACAATAACAACAATGACAACGATGACGACGACGACGATGATGGTGATGATCATGATCATCGTTATCTTTGTCGTCATCGTCATCGTTTTGTAATCATCATCGTGGTCTTTATCGTCATAATCGTAATCTTTTTCGTTAATATCATGTCATCATCGCCATCAAGATGTGAAAAAGATTAAAGTAGCAGCAACGACAATAGAAGAGACAAAAGAAAGAGGAGTAGGAGGAGAAAAAGAGGAGGACGACGAGAAGGAAAGAAAAGAGAAGTAGGAGAAGAAAAGGAAGAGGATGAGGGGAAGGAGGAACAGAGGAAGAAGAAGACGAAGAAGAAAAAGAAGAAGTGGACTAGAAGATGAAGATGATGATGATGATGATGACGAAGAACTCGTTTGTATGTACATTGACACACATCTGATTATATATATATATGTGTGTGTGTGTACGTATGCATGAATATGTATACAACTAGATATACAGGTAAACGAATGATTATGGTAGTGTGTTAGTGAGGCGTGTGAGTATAACTACGTATACATATGTACATGCATACATACATAATTGAATAAGTTGGTGTCAACAAGAAGAAGTACAGAGAAACATTTATTTGTAATCACTACAATTGTTTCCACGTAATGTAATTCTCCTGGTTTGCAGGTATTTGGTTATGTAACCGTTTCCCTGCATTATGTTGTGTTTCATTAGGTGGTAAATAAATATTGTTTCTGTGTTTCGTAAACACAAATTTTCGGCTTCGATCGCATCTTTTCTGTCTGTTGTGACTATGGGAGGTAATAGTAACCACTCAGTATATCCAAATGTGTGGCTCTGCTATAGATGATAAGTATTGAGGTTCATATTACAGGGCGTGCTAGTCTATTTCTTTGTACTGCCAGTTACACTTGTAATTGGTTAACCTTGTAATTGGTTAACCTTCAAGAATCTGCTGGTCATTCAGTTGACGGACTTACTTGAGCATATACATCGTTCTATAAGATTTAAATATATACACACCCATATGTACATATACATGCCATCATCTATACATATACGCATACACATTTGAATTTACGCCTCTACGACTTTACATACATACGCTCATGTACGCTTACATATACAAATTTGTATATACACACACATAACTACATATATATTTTATTCACTGATTAGAACGAAAGCTAGCCAGGCTGAAATCAAATTAATATCCACACTTGAAACTGTCTCAGGTTAAAATACTGGTGTGTATAATATTCGTTTCTGCTCTAGGTACAAGGCCCAAAATTTTTGGGGAGGGGGCCAGTCGACCAGTCGATTAGATCGTCTCCAGTACGCAACTGGTACTTAATTTATAATAGAATATGTCAGTGTATAATAGAATATGTCAGTACCAGCTGTGGAATTTTACTTCAAAGAAATTTTCTCAAAGAGACCTACGTGTTAAAAACACAAAGCTTCAGAAAGCCGGTGGGTCGCCAGATACAATGTGTGTGTGCGTACGTCTATGCGTATGTGTGTAAGTCTGAGCGTGCGTGTATGTGTGTATGTGTGTGTGTGTGTGTGTGTATGTGTGTGTGTGTATGTGTGTGCGTGTGTGCATCTCTGGGCGTGTGTGTGTGTGTGTGCATCTCTGCGCGTGTGTGTGTTTTTGAGCGCTTGACCGCTAGCACTCCAGTATAGACAAACAAAAAAACTAAGTAGTCGATACCGATAGCATATTATAATGATTAGCTGAAATTTCAACCTTCATAACTTTGAGTTTCATGTCTGCGACTGTCAAAGAAAATCTAAACAATGAGAATAGAAACGTTTCTATTTTCGGTTTCTTTTTCAGAATATTCCCTTTAATGGTTTACCGTATTATTGTGCATGTCTTATATTACAAGCGGAGACATGAAACACGAATTTACGAAATTTGAACTTTTACTTTAATACATACACACACTCACCCACGCATATATGTGTATATACGTATGTATGTATGCATATATGTATGTATGTTTGTGTGCGCGTGTGTGTAAGGGGACAGACAAACAGAGCCAGGACATAGGAAGAGAATCATTGGCATTTAGTAACTTACATAATAAGGAGCGATATATTCGTATTGACTCCAAAGAATTTCTCTGGTTGACCTTTATTGTTCCCAGCTGTTGAGATGCGCCAGTAAACACAATTGTACATACGAAACAAAGGAATATCAAAATGGAAAGAAAGTATTCAAGTATTTCTTTCATTTGTCACAAAAGCAACACAAGCATAGGCGGTTTGTTGGGGATGTATACGCACACACATGGGCGTATATATATATATATATATATATATATATATATATAT
>NC_068983.1:68030607-68031402 GCF_001194135.2 Octopus bimaculoides | reverse complement strand
ATATATATATATATATACCTCAACATAATACGCATACTAAAAGTTACAAAATGGCAATCGTAGAGAATGTAAAGTCACACAGTTACATACACACACACACGCACATACACACACACACACACACACACACACGCATGAGTAAAATAATCAATCCATTGACAGCCACATACACACCCACACATACGCCTACAGGTTTGTTGCTTGTGTAAAGTAGCAGCAACCGAAATGCATCTCAGATAGCTGCGCCAAGAAGCCCTGTTTCTAATTAGTTTTGATAGGTCCTTAACTTCATGTTGTGCCCCAGCCAATAACATTAGTGTCGTTCAGTGGTTTTTCGCCTTTATCTCTGTCTGGATGAGGAATTATCTAGGGTATGACATCCGAATAGACTAAAAGCAGTGACAAATAAAGCTTACCCTGTGTTGAGTAACAACAATAGAAATGGTTGGAATATCCCAGGAGGAACTGATATAATTAGACGGTATCCAACGATCATCGGGTGTTTCAACTCTGAACCGTAACATCCTCTCGTTGTCAGGTCAGCAGAGGTGACCAAATCACTGCTCATCATCGCCTCTTGGCTTCCAGCTCAACTTCTCTCTCCTGCTCCATAACCAATAAGAAACTCTTTCAGATCTCTCATATTGCGCACAGCCATCCTTCGACTTGTATTATTTCTTAGAATGCTGTAGCGTTAGGCCGAACAAAGTCGTTTGAGAAGACTTGTGAGAAGACTTAGTAGACGAAAACTGAAAGAAGCCTGTCGTGTGTGTATATATATATATATATATATAT
>NC_068983.1:68029134-68030235 GCF_001194135.2 Octopus bimaculoides | reverse complement strand
TTCATCGTCAGGGAACCAACATATAGAAGCAAGACAAATGCGAAATGATAAGGTTACGTACGAGTTATAATATTATAACATTATATATATATATATATATATATATATATATATGTTTCTATGTGTTTGTCCCTCACCACTGCTTGGAAACCGGTGTTTTTTTAATATTCCCATGACGAGTGGTTCGGCAAAAGAAACACATAGAACAGGTACCAGGCTTAAAAAATAAATGAGTACGGGCGAGGAGGGGGTGTTGTGCGACGAAAACCCTTCAAGGTGGTGCTCCAGCTTGGCTGCTGGAGTGAAACAAGTAAAAGCTAACACACATACATACGCGCACACATATATACAAATATGCATTTTCTTCATGCACACATACGAATACAAATATTTGCGTGGGTTTGTGTGTGTGTTTGTGTATAATGTTGAGTTTCTTTTATGCAAAAAGAAGTTTTGTTTGATGCTATCAAACTTAGTGATTGTGATATTATTTCAGAAAGAACATAACTATTCATTAACGCATTTAATAAAGATACACAATATTGTAGGACTGCCCACATCGCCGTTATTGGGGATCTTCACTGAAATGTAGTCATTCATGTCAATATTTTACTTATTTTACACCAACAAATGGAACGACCATACTTCCACAGTAGAGCATCAATAATGGTGAAACACGTGTAAAGTTACCTTTCGTTACTTGCTGATAAAAGGTTACACTGGCCGTTCCCCAATGCTCACGCGCGCGCGCACACACACACATACATGTTTATAGCAATCCGACATATTCTGTAGTAGCTTTTCGATAGTTTAATCGCTTAGTATGCTTTCATCTGCTTATTATGTCTAATCATCATAAACATAATACTCCGCAGTAGTTTATTTTACCAAAAGATTAATTCTATATGAGAATATATTTCTAACGAGAGAAAAGTCATTTAATTCGATGTTGTCTGAGATATGAAGCGCTCTCTCTCCTTCTTTCTCTCTCTCCTTCTTTCTCTCTCTCCTTCTTTCTCTCTCTCCTTCTTTCTCTCTCTCCTTCTTTCTCTCTCTCCTTCTTTCTCTCTCTCCTTCTTTCTCTCTCTCCTTCTTTCTCTC
>NC_068983.1:68021413-68028878 GCF_001194135.2 Octopus bimaculoides | reverse complement strand
CGCACGCACGCACGCACGCACGCACGCACGCACGCACGCACACACACAGACCCCCCCCTCTCTCTCTCCTTTCCCTTTTTCCTTGTCCGGTATCTTTCTACATCAAAATTATATCAATATTTCATATACAATTTTGTCAGTTAGTGAATCGCAAAATTGTTTATAAGAAAAACAATAAGATTTGAAACTTCAGCGCTACGCTTGTAGATACTCCCTATGCTGCAGATGCGTGTGATGTTTATGTTCCATGTCAACAGCCTTTTGTGTAGAGGCTATAATCCCAACTGGCAAACTCCCATTAATTCAGCTTTTCAGAAGGCTGATGCTATTTGTACATTCCAAACCATTTGGCATCGATTTGTGAAAGAAATGTAAGTAGAAAAATATTGATTTTCGTTAAGATGTAAACTGACTGTGAACAGATTTCATTTGTTTTCTCAAGTGCATTGAGGAAAACTCGTTACGACATAAAGCTGATGTGCAAAGAACGCCCGCGCATAGGTTAAATGTTGCACAGCTAAGCCTGTCGCCAAAGCGAGACATATACGTAATGTCACTTAATATATCAAAAGAGGATTATTGTTTTCTGAACAAAAATAAACCAAAGCAAAACAAAGATCATCAAATGTTTAAAAACCGATTTAAATGAAACAAACTATTGTCTTGTGAAGCAGACGAGACTAATCTTTCGCAATGCAAACAATATGAAATATTGTTGTTCAGAATGATATAACAATTTATAATTATCATAAAATCGAAACTTAATTTTGTTAATCTTCATGAAATTCCGGATAGTAGCGAAAAAAATAAATTCCAATTTCAATTTCATACATATTTTAAATTCTCTGCGTATTTGTCACTTTTATTATGCTTACTTTTTCAATATTTTTCAGAATTGATTGCAGCTTTCAGCTTTATCCTGGTCGTCATTTCATATGAAATACTGTTGAACACAATTGTATTTATTATCAGCTTTAAATAGACGCCTACATTATCTGTCTTAGATTGACAGGTTTGTTTATTTCAAAAGGAATCTTCAAAACATTTAAGATTCCCAAATAAATTGTAAAATAAAATTATATTGCCTACAGGGAAAGAACAACAAAATATGTCTACGATTGGAGGAACTGCCTATTAGTAGTAATTTTGAATGACAGCTTACAGTTGAGGAGTTGGAGCTGTTGCCAACTTGATTTTAAGTCTATTCTTGAAATTATACATAAAAAAAAACAGAAAGTAAATGAATAAACACGATAAAACTAAAACAAAAAATAATTCAGCAACCGACCAGCTATGGGGAAACAACAATAATTACGTAAAATTTGTTTCTTTGGCGTAGAGAAGCTTAGGAAATGGTTGTAGTTATGTAGTACTTAAAAACTTAGGAGACGAAGAAAAGGAAATAACTAATTTATTGAATACCAGAAGAGATGAGCAAATAACTGCCACAGTTTCATAAAACACTATACTTAGTGTTTGTGTTATGAACAGCTTTTCCATGCCATAATTAAACTTACTGGCCACTAATAAATGCACAAAAGATGTCAGTCATTAGGGAATTGTAATTGCATACTAGGATATGAGGTAGTCGGAAAAAGGCACCAAGACAAGATAATTGCTGATGAATGTAATATAGTCCTTATTATTTTAAGAAGAGGCCAAAATATATATCATAGTCTAGAGCAGTGGTTCCCAAACCTTGGGGGTCCATATAAGATTCTGCTGTTAAACTTTATGTGTAATACATTGCTTATATTCTACAATAAATTTTTAAAATACTATCCCTAATAATATATAATTATTAAAATTCAGTAGGATTTTCTTTTATATGCATCGAATGGTTATGGAAGTCCAGTAGAGTAAAATAGGGACCAAAGGGGTCTACAGGCGAAAAATGGATGAGAACCACTGGTCTGGAGCCAAAGTAGGCATTGCTAAACATTTCATTTCTCATTTTACAAATTACTTGGTGTTGTAAATATGTAATTGTTTCTAGCCAAGGCCCAAAGTCTGAAATTTTGAGTTAGTGAATTAGTATTTTTAAATCTCACAACGAGAGATATTCAAGAACAGGACTTTGGAGTAAAGATTGTTTGCCAACAAAACATAGCAGTCCCGGTTTAGGACGAATGTTGCTGTAATTTAGCCCCAGCAGACATCGTCTCCAGCTGGCTATACGACACGATCTGTGTCCTTATATTTTCGAACAAGGGAATCTAGCACCCCCACTCAACTCAAAACAATATCTGTGTATCGCAATTTCCGGGTTATTTCCCTTCATTAGCACAGAATAATTGTTCGGCTACAGGTTAACTCTTTATCACGATAAAACTATAATACAGAGAGTGGACAACACAAGACATGTGGGGACATATAACAATTAAAATAAAATTATGAAAATATGAATGACACATGATAATGCTGTATGAAGAATGTGCAACTCAGCAGCATCATTATCGCCCTTCCATATCCAATTAAAGTTAATACCGTATAGGCCCAGTAATTTATCATAATCTATTCCTTCCGGTACTTCATTTATGTCGAATACCATTTGTCTGTATTCCGCGCTTTCTTTACAGTCTCTTATTATTTTCATTCTGTGTCCTGGTACCAATGCGCCTAAAACCATTTTTTCTGTTTTCATTCCCTTCATGTCTGTCACTTTTACGTCTTTCCATTGCATTAGCTTTTCTACCACATCCTTTTTTACACCTTTTAATAAGGCGCAAACAAAACAAGAGGGAAGGACGTTTTGCGTTTTTTTGTGTGACTGCTGCTCTTTTTTTCTTTTTTGTGTCGGAGGGGAATGGGTGAGTTTGGTATCTTCAGGGGGAGGATGAGGTTGAGGGTATGGGTGGGGTGGGTAGGGGCTTGGGTTCACTTAAGCTGTCCTTTTTCCTCTTCCTTTGTTTTCTTCCCGTATCTTGCCATCAATCTTCCTCATTTCTTTTTTCTATCCTTTCCAGTTCCTTCTCTGCTCTTTCCTGGATTGGTTTATTTTTCAGAGGGCAGTCCGCTCTAATGTGGCCCTTTTGGCTACATTTATAGCAACGAGGGATTCTGCCCTCTACCCACACTTTCATCATTGTTTCTCCAACTGTCACCGTTTCCGCGAGCAACTCTAAGTTTTCCACCTCACTCTGTATTATTAGTTCCAAAATTTCACCGTACCAATTAGTGGCTTCCGTTCCTGTAGCCTGGAGTACGGCGACCTCTTTCTCGCTTCCTAGAAGCACAGCCGCCGCCACCCAAGCTACGTCTATTTCAGGGGAGGGGGGCGGTCCCTCCACCCTGACCTAAGAAGTTCTTCCAAGGTATGTGGGTAGAAGGATTACCCTTTCCATTTTCATTGATTTTTCTGAGCTTTCCTTTGTTTTTACCTTGTTCTTGAAATACACCTCAACGATGCTGTATTGGTTTCCTCTGGCAATCTTGCCAGATTGGCCTCAACGCCTTTACAATTTCGTCCGTCTGTTCATTCTCTAACCTTTTCTCCTTGACAGAATAGACCTTGTATACAATCTTCCTTTCTTCTATTTCTCTTAGTATTTCTTGTGGTGGTAACAATTTCATGTCACCACCTTCCTTTTTTTAGCATTTTTTCATAGTTTTTCAAAATTTTGAGGTTTACTTCTTTCCTTGGCACCTCTGTTACTTTCGCAAAACTTTTCATTTTTATAGCTCTGTCCATCTTCTTCACAGATTTTACCAGCTCCTCTTCAGACGACGACAGTTCCGAATATGACTCCTCTGACTCACTCATGTCCGAATAAGTCTCAACCATTCCTCCTCAAACTGTTGAGGGACAGCTTCACCAAAAAAACTCCGCTGCGACGCAACACAACAATTCACAAATCCAACACACGATACGACGACCTTGTTCCAATTCACGACGCAAAAAGACCTCGTCTGCACGAAACAATTCTTCGGCTAGAAGTAGTTTCTTTATTTGATCACATAGGTTCTTACAAAGACAGACAACACATCACAGTGGGGGTACATAAAACTTATAACGAATGAAATAATGAATTATAATGATTAAATGATAAAATGAAAAATGCAATGTCTTACCTGCTCCCCACTCGCAGGCAGTGTTATATAACTGTTCATTTATAACATTTAACCTAGAGTTCACTGTTCACTTCGTGCATCGTTTGTCTCTATTTAAAATTTTAAACATTTTACTTACTTTCATTTACATTATGTGTTCTATTAAGTCCTTAAATGACACCACTGGTGGCAACTCATCGTACCGAACCTGTATCGGCGATATTTCGATTTTCTCTCCAAATAGCTCCTTCAACCTCTCTCCCCTCTCACTCTCTCAAGCAAAAATGCCTTGTAGCTGTCACTACACTCACTCTCCGCTAACTTAACTCTAATTACAGGTTTCATCTTTGTAATTCTTTTCTTGATTTCCACACTTTTTTTAATAGTTTATCATAGTCCTAATGTGTTTTCCTTTTGGTATCTCTTCCCGCTTTCCATCATTATTCTCTTCTGACATTCCTGGTATCGGTGTCTCATCATTCTCTGTATCTCTCTCACTCGTTGTTGTTGGTATCTCTCTTCTATCTTCCTTTCTTTTCCGCACACTTATTTTCTCCTCCGTAATAATTCCCTTTGGTATGGCTGGTCTTACACACTGAGTCTCTTCTATATTCTCCTTTCTCTTTTCCAGCGGACTCTTGGGTGGCGAATTCACGTTTTCTTCTCTCTTCTTTCTTTTTCCTACTGTATACTTTTCTCCCACATTTTCTGTATTCTTTCTGCTTACTTGCATTTGTGCCTCAACTCTTTGTTCTTCTTCCTCTTCCTGCTGCTCTTGCTCTACTTCCTCTTCGTATTTCTGGGGACACCTCGCTTTCATGTGTCCTCGTACTCCGCAATGGTAGCAGATGGAAGATCTTCCCTCCACTACCCCTCTCAGTTTTACATCCTCAAGCAATATAATCTCTTCTGTGGTTTTATGCAAATCCGGGAAACTGATTTGGACCGTCACCTCGAGGCCGTATCCCCAGCAGTTTACCTCTGTTGTTCTTGTAACCTTGAGAATTCTTGTTTCTTCCTCTGTATTGAAGAGGATGGCTGCCACCAACCACGGCTCATCGATCTCTGGGGCACTTTGCCAATCCTAACTCTGGCCGCACGTTTGCCACAGTAGGTTGGCAGTAGTGCCCACTTGATGACCTCAACGGCATAGTGGAGTACTTTATCGCGTCCTGTTCGGTCGCGAACCGAACCTCCACTGTTCCGTACTTCTTTCCTCTAGTATAAAATGTTGTGAGTTCCTTTATGTCCTTTAGACATTCCACCACTGCTTCCACCGTAGATATTTCTACCGTTTGCTGTGGACAGCGGTCTTTAGACTACTGTCCTTTTCGTCGTCTTCTCTGTCACTTCTTTAGGCGGGGTCAGCCTCAGGCTGGTACCTCCTTTGCGATGATTTCGTTAAACTCCAATCTTTTCTCCTCAAATTTCACTTCTCTCACTTGTACATCCGCAATCAAACCCTTCCCAGTTGCTGCAGCATAGCTACCGACTGGCTGGGACTCCATCTTTTCGTTTGTTACAACTTCACCCACAAATGAGGAAGAAAACAATTAAGCAAAAATAATAATTCGGCAATTCAATTAATTAACAGTAAGTACGAAAGACCTTCAACAAAGCGATTTACACGTATACTCAAACGCAAACTTCACTCAACTCAGGGTTCAAGGTCGCTCGTCGCCATTGTCCGGCTAGAGGTTAATTCTTTATTACAGGCACAATATCGTCGTGATATTCTGGGCTTACTGCGCAAATCACTTCAACACTATATCCCCCTCAATTCAATTCAATTGATGAGTTCTGCTTACTATGCAAATGTTCAGGTTTTCACTTCCCTTCACCAGCTCTGAATTAAATATTGCGACTATTACCCATTCTGGGTCTATTGACGGTGGGATTCGTCCCACCCTGACCCTGACGATTCTTTTGCTCCAAAAGTTCGGCACCAACGTCCATTTCTCTCCTAGTATCAGTCTGTTGTCGTTCATTTTCGCCTCCTCTTCTGATGCAAAGGTGACTTTTATAGTCACGTATCCCCTTCCTCTTGTAAAGAAGGTTATTCCTTCACCCATTTGTTCCTTCAATATTTCCTCTATCTCTTCCTGCGGCGCGTGTTCTATTCTATTTGCATTCGAAAATGTTCTGAATATCACCGTTTTGTTTTCCATTTTTCTTTTTTCCTCCTCTGGCAGGGTCATTTTATGTTTGACCCTTCTTTTTCTATCATGCCATATTATTTTGCTATCTTCTCCTCATCCCACTCTATCCTTTTCGGCTTCAGCACACATAGGGCTATGGTATCTCGACCTCCAGTAGCTTCCGCGTAACTTTTCTTTTCTTCCACTATTCACTTCCATCCAACGACGGTGGCTTCGCACAAAATTCCACTTAGTATTCTTCAAAAAACAACGAAATTGTTCGGCTAGAGGTGGCGCTGCCAAATTCCCGTTCGAAATATATAGTTTTCAAAGTGACAACTAGTCACTGATCTATAAATTAGAAAATTAGTATTTTTAAATCTCACAACGAGAGATGTTCAGGAACAGTACTTTGGAGTAAAGATTGTTTGCCAAAATAACATGGCAGTCCTGGTTTAGGACGAATGTTGCTGTAATTTAGCCCCTGGAGACATCGTCTCCAGCTGGCTATACGATACGATCTGTGTCCTTATATTTTAGTTGGGTTAGTTGTAATTCTGGGATTTGACTGGTACTTTATTTTATTGGTCTCGCACTACACTAGTGATTGTGGTTTATCATTTCATGAGATTCATACTCTGCTTCTCATGGGTTGCATGTGAAAGAGCTTTCGACGTTAAATATTACATATAGGGCATCACTGCAAGGTAAAAGTCATATATGATCACAAACTAATTCCTTCGCATTTAACTAGTCTACTATCGGTTGAAATGACCCACCGGTATTAAAGATATATTTTATCGATTCAAGTGAAATGAAGCATAAAATTGGATTTAGATACTAGACGCCGTGAACGATCTTATTCTCTATTCTTCCGTTTACACCAGTTGCAATGACTGCAGGCACATATGAACACATAGATAGTCAGAATTTGGCAAAGAAGCATATAGCCACATATATTTGAGCATGCAGATATAAACATTCACATACACTCAACCACATAATACATACATACAAGCATACACACACACACACACACACACACACACACATATTATGTTGTTGGCACTCCGTCACTTACGACGTCGAGGGTTCCAGTTGATCCGATCAACGGAACAGCCTGCTCGTGAAATTAACGTGCAAGTGGCTGAGCACTCCACAGACACGTGTACCCTTAACGTAGTTCTCGGGGATATTCAGCGTGACACGGCTGACCCTTTGAATTACAGGCACAACAGAAGCAGGAAGTAAGAGTAAGTTGTGGTGAAAGAGTACAG
>NC_068983.1:68020573-68021233 GCF_001194135.2 Octopus bimaculoides | reverse complement strand
ACACACACACACACACACACACACACACACACACACACACACACACACACACACACATATATATATATAGAAACGCAATCATACACACAGAGACCTTTTCTATTATTACTTAGCAGTTACAAATGCATAAACTTCAGTATGGGTATATGTATGTGCGTCTTAATCATTCGATTTATACATACATACATACATACATACACACATACGCATAGACATATATGTATATATCGATTGATTCATATGGACATTTACTGTAGGTCACTCTCTTCCTTTTCGTGAACATACTTTATACATTTTTTATATTTAATAATCTAATTCTCAACTCATTTGTTTCTTTTGGTTATCTGCTTTACATGATGTAAAGCGCAACTGGTTTTTGCAACCCGCCCTTGTAATTCACCTTTTCATGTGGAAAATAGAGAGATTATTATTATTATTATTATTATTATTATTATTATTATTATTATTATTATTATTATTATTATGGTTCAGTAGTTTTATTTTTATAACGTGCTTTCACTTCACTACCGAGCGCAGCTCTGTGCGCCTTGGGTATGTGCTGTGGATTGCTGTGGTGCTCTTATGTTTACTGTATTAAAAGTGTTTTGCGTAGAATGTGTGCAGTACCCAGTAGTGCAATTTTCTGTATGTTATATATAT
>NC_068983.1:68017410-68018932 GCF_001194135.2 Octopus bimaculoides | reverse complement strand
CCATATATAGAAGGTGGCTGACTGTTTTTCCGTAGCATTTGTAACCACATCCAGTTCTATTTAGCAATTCAGTTAAAGGTGTGAGAGCCAGGCAGAACAGGAGTGGAGAGAGCGTGTCTCCCTGGAATATTCCTCTTCTAATGGGGATGGCTTTCGTTTTCACAAGTCCCTCTTTTGTTTGGAGCTGTAGCACTGTCTGTCATTTGTTCATTGAGTGCCCTATGTATTTTATAATAATTGGTGCCACCTTGTTTATGGCTAGTGTTTCCAGAATCCACGTGTGGGGAACACTGTCGGAAGCCTTTTGGTAGTCCACCCAGGCCATACTGAGGTCTTATTATTATTATCATTATTATTATTATTATTATCATTATTTTGATTTGGCTCAAATTCGGTCTTATTCCTGGTACGATTTATGTGGGTAGCAGATTATCTACAAGTTTTCAGCAGTCTTTCAAGTGCTTAGAACCCTCCTGATAATCCTTGCTGTCCCTAAGAGACAAACTTTCTCTAGGAGCTCTACCGAGCATTCTATTCCAATCCCCTTTAGCCATTTTTCTAAATTTTTGCTTACTGTCCCAACGCACCAATTATTAAAGGCACGCTCTTTTCTGTCCTCATGCTCCAAATTCTTCCTATTTCAAATTTGAAGGGATTGTATTTTCTTTGTTTTTCTTCCTCTTTGTTTACGATCCTGGAATCAAACGGGTATGATGAGTCGATCAGTAAGCAACTTCGCTTTTACCCCTTCCGTAGAAGTTGCTGGCCTCGCGCCAAAATTTGATAGCAAATATTTAGGCAGACTCACTAGATAATTCAACGCCACGACATAAAAAGTCTTCATGACAAAACCTGCAGTGATATTCATCAATCGATACATCAATACTAATTGAATATAATATAGTGTATAAACGAATTAAAGAAATTTTATTAGAGAACTAAAAACAAGTTCATGATCTCCGAAGTGATACGCAAGCACTTCTGTCAAGGCACTGACATATTTAGCAACAAGGAAGAAAGATACAGAAAAATAGTAATAATACCAAGATATGTAAATATTGCTGCTGTATCTTAACACAATATTCATTAACCTTGAATATCATCATACCTGTTTTTTTTTCTCTCTCCAAGACGTAATTCATTTTCATATAAGAAACGAAACACCTGACAGTTGTTCTCAGAAGCACGAATAACTACTACTACTACTACTACCACTACTACTACTACTATTACTGCTGCTGCGGTTACTACTACTACTACTACTAATACTACTACTACTACTACTACTACTACTACTACTACTACTGCTGCAGCTGCTGATGATGATGCGGTTACTACTAATACTACTACTACTGCTGCTGCTGCTGCTGCTGTTACTACTACTACTACTACTACTACTACTACTACTACTACTACTACTACTATTGCTGCTGCTGCTGCTGCTGCTGCTGTGGTCACTACTACTACTACTACTGCTGCTGCTGCTGCTGTGGTTACTAGTACTACTACTACTACTACTACT
>NC_068983.1:68012366-68014866 GCF_001194135.2 Octopus bimaculoides | reverse complement strand
CTGCGACGGAGCGGCACCCCGTCCAGGTGGTGAATATATACACGCTAAGGGAATCCGGCCCTATGAGTCTCTGTGACTCGGGATGGAACTTTACTACTAAAATGCTTAGCGGCATTTCGACTGTCCTTAGGTTCTGAGTTCAAATTTCGCTGAGGTCGACTTTGCCTTTCACCCTTTCGGGGTCGATAAAATATATACCAGTTGTGCACTGGGGTTGATGTAATCGACTACCCCTTCCTCCGAAATTGCTGGATTTGTGCCAAAATTCGAAATCAATACGTAATCATAAAAAATATAGCAGTTTTTAAACACCAAAATGGCTATGAGACCCCCCCCTCCCCACCACACGAATAAAATAGGAACGAAAGAGGTCCATAGGTAAGAAAAGGTTGAAAACCGTAGGCTGGTAGTGATGGGGGCCTGGACCTATAAAGATATTACAGGGATGTGTATATAGTTGGATGTAGACATGTGTAGAACTGTCGAGGATTCTGTTGTAGGAACGGAATAACAAAAGACAAATGAATATGATTTTGTTGTATTTCGGGATGAGTGGACATTCTCCCAATAATCCTTTCAGCTATAGGCACAAGGCCTGAAATTTTGGGGTAGAGAATAATCGATTACATCGATCCTGATGCTTAATTGGTACTTATTCTATCGACCCCGAAAGGATGAAAGGCAAAACCGACCATGGCAAAATTTAAGCTCAGAAGATAAAGCCGGTTGAAATGCTTAGCAGCATTTCGTCCGACGCGGTAACAATTCTGCCAGCTCGTCTAATTCGTTACATCAATAATGAATACACGCGCTGGTTCTAGATAACTTCTATATCATTTATATGTCAATTAGTTCATTATTTAACCAATTAACTAATCGATTGTTTGATTAATTGTCCAGTCAGTCAATCAACCAGGTTTATCACTTATAATCCTTTCGATGCCATTCGTGGCCTCATCAATGACATGACCTTTCTGCTCCAAGTCTGTCTCTGAACAATTAAGTAAACTATCGATTAGTCAATTGGTTAAATAATCAACCAAGTGACAAAATAAATAATAAAGTCAAATAGAACCAGTGCATGTGTTTATTATCGGCATAACGACCCTCCCGAGATACAACAAATTATGTTTCAACACTCAAGTTCACATTAAGAATCTTGGAAACCAAAATCAAAACTGAAGAAAGGTAAAAGCAATAGTAAATGTGTACATACAGGGGTTATCTCTGGTGGTGTCGTGTGCAAATAGAGGATATCAGTGGTGGTAAAGAGGTATCATTGGTGTATGAGATGTGGATGAAAGTATTGCTGATGGTGGGGTAAAAATAAATTGTCGGTGGTGTGGTACCGGAGTGGTAGTACGGGTGTGGTGCGGGAAATAATGGCGGACATGATCGCAATGACAGATGCCAACGACAGAAATTGTAGATGCCTATGTTGTCATTTTTGTTGTAGTTGCTAATGTAGTGGAGCTGCAATGGCCTAGTGGTTAGGGCAGCGGACTCGCGGTCGTAGGATCGCGGTTTCGATTCCCAGACCGGGCGTTGTGAGAGTTTATTGAGTAAAAACACCTAAAGCTCCACGAGGCTCTGGCAGGGGATGGTGGCGTACCCTGCTGTACTCTTTCGCCACAACTTACTCTCACTCTTACTTCCTGTTTCTGTTGTACCTGTATTTCAAAGGGTCAGCCTTGTCACACTCTGTGTCACGCTGAATATCCCCGAGAACTACGTTAAGGGTACACGTGTCTGTGGAGTGCTCAGCCACTTGCACGTTAATTTCACGAGCAGGCTGTTCCGTTGATCGGGTCAACAGGAACCCTCGACGTCGTAAGCGACGGAGTGCCAACAACAACAACAGCTAATGTAGCTGTTGGTTGAAGTTGTCACTGCGATTGCTATACAGGCTCTTACTAAGGCAGCAAACAGGCAGAATCGTTAGTATGCCGGACAAAATACTTAGCGGCATTTCGTGCGTCTTTATATTCTGAGTTCAAATTCCGCCGAGGACGACTTTACTTTTCATTCTTTTCAGGGTCAATAAAATAAGTATCAGTTGGGCATTTGGGTCGATATAATCGATTAACTTCTTCCTCCATATTTCCTGGCCTTGTGCTAAAATTTGAAACCAGCATTTAATTTCTTACTTTGGTATCGAGGTTGTTGTTGTTGAGGTTGTTATAGCTAATAGGCTAGTGAAGGCGCGTGGCTTAGTGGTTAGGGCATTCGGCTCACGATCATAAAGTCGTGAGTTCAATTCCCGGCGACGCGTTGTGTCCTTGAGCAAGACACTTTATTTTACGTTGCTCCAGTCCACTCAGCTGGCAAAAATGAGTAGTACCTGTATTTCAAAGGGCCGGCCTTGTCACACTCTGTGTCACGCTGAATTTCCCTGAGAACTACGTTAAGGATACATGTGTCTGTGGATTGCTCAGTCACTTGCACGTTAATTTCACGAGCAAGCTGTTCCGTTGATCGGATTAGCTGAGACCCTTGTCTT
>NC_068983.1:68011212-68012356 GCF_001194135.2 Octopus bimaculoides | reverse complement strand
AAAGTCGTGAGTTCAATTCCCGGCGACGCGTTGTGTCCTTGAGCAAGACACTTTATTTTACGTTGCTCCAGTCCACTCAGCTGGCAAAAATGAGTAGTACCTGTATTTCAAAGGGCCGGCCTTGTCACACTCTGTGTCACGCTGAATTTCCCTGAGAACTACGTTAAGGATACATGTGTCTGTGGATTGCTCAGTCACTTGCACGTTAATTTCACGAGCAAGCTGTTCCGTTGATCGGATTAGCTGAGACCCTTGTCTTCGTAACCGACGGAGTGCTCCATGGCTAATATCGTTCGCATTGAGGTTTTTATTATTATTGGTGTTGTTACTGTTGGTGTTATTTTTGATATTGATGCTGATATTGTTGTTTTTGAGGTTGTTGTTGAGTTTGTTATAGTTAATATCGTTGGTATTGAGGTTATTATTGTTGTCATTAACATTGTTACTGTCGTAGATGTCATTGTTGTTACAGGGGTTATTGTTGTTATTGAGGTTGTTACTGCTGTTATTCAAAATATTACTTTTGTTAATGAGATTATTATTGTAGATATTGAGGTGTTACGGTTGCTGTTACTGAAATTGTTATCGTTACTGTTATTGAGGTCGATTCTATCTTGTTACTTCCGCCTTAGCGAAGGCGGAGGTATTGTTTGCAGTTGTGTTTGTTTGTACGTGGACAAGATATCTCAAGAACCGCTGGATGGATTCGGATGAAACTTTCAGGGATGTTTGGCCACGCGACTGGCACGAACTTATTAGATTTTGGGATCGATCTGGTACCGGACAATGATTCTGGATTATTTTTCCGTATTTTTTTTTACGTAATTTTTGAGAGCGGTCGGATTCATTTTTAGTATTCTTGTTTGTGAGAGCAGTTGAGTTTATTTCAAATATTTTCATTTTAAAAATCATCTCTGGCTAATCGTTGAGCGGATGTTGGTGTTGCTTCGGTGGAGGTTTGCGATCTCTGAATGCTCTTGTTATTATTATCATTATTGTTCAGTAATTTTATTTTTATAACGTGCTTTCACTTCACTACCGAGCGCAGCTCTGTGTGCCTTGGGTATGTGCTGTGGTTTGCTGTGATGCTCTTATGATTACTGTATTGAAAGTGTTTTGCGTAGGATGTGTGCAGTGCCCAGTA
>NC_068983.1:68000594-68010315 GCF_001194135.2 Octopus bimaculoides | reverse complement strand
ATTATTATTATTATTATTATTATTATTGTTATTATTATTATTATTATTAAAGACATCTCAACGCTTCTAAAAGCAAACTTCGTTTGTTTGTTTACGTTTGTCGTAATTTGAATTTAACATATGAGAGCGTCTCATAAAGCGAGATTTATATATCTTAATTTGCAGAGGAATTTGTAGTAGGTAGTTTAGCTTAATCGGTCAAAGCATCGTGACATGTAATCACGGGGATGTGAGTTCGAGTCGTCCACAGCTGGCCACCTACACTTTTCTCTGCAAAATAGGGATAGTTTATCCTGCTCAGGCTATATTATTAGCATTATTCTGCGATTGAGAATTTTTAAAAAATCACTTCTTTAACTTTCTATTATTATTGTTATCATTGTTGGTATTGAGGTTTTTATCGTTGTTGTTACTAAACATTATTACTGTTATTAACGTTATTATTGGTAATGTTGTTATTGACGTTGTTGCTGTTGTTATTGAGTTATCGTTACTGTTATTGAATTGTTACTGTTATTGCATTTCCTATCTATACTATTACAGCTATAACTCTTACTGTTGATGATGATGATGTCATTGTTGTTGTCGTTGTTCTTCTTCTTGTGTCGCCACCGATGCTCCTGCTACTGCTGCAGCGGATACCGTTGCCGCTGCTGCTACTGCAGTTGTTGACATCGATTCAACTCTTCTACGTAAGAACATTCAAGGGAGCGGAACCTTTCCTTTTTAGCTAATTGATGTTTTTAGCACGGCTTATTGTTGTTGCTGTTGTTGTTGTTATTATTATTATTATTTAAAGTAGTAGTAGTAGCAGCAGCAGTAGTAGTAGTAGTAGTAGTAAATCATGTTTTTGTATTAGGTGTTGTTCATGTAAAGTTAGCTGTTGTATTTGGTATTGCTGTTGTATTTGGTGGTGAGAATGATAATGATGATGCTGCTGCTGCTGCTGCTGCTGCTGCTGATGATGATGATGATAATGATGATGATTATGATGATACAGCACTTGATGTTACTATTGTTATTGTTGTTGCTTAGATCTAGGCCATTCCCTAATTGATCAAACTAATAAAAAAAAATGACGTTCCTTAAAAAGGGGACCATCCTGTAGTTTTGCATATCATTGACTGCATCAGCCTTCAATGTGTCCTTCTTTAGAGTATGATTAGAGCGAGATTTGGCCATCATTTTTCAGGATCAGAGACAGCATAGATGTCTCCGCAACGGCCGACTGAGTGACGATATTGCTTTAGCTAATACTGTTCCGATAACCATGTATTGAAGCTTGAAGCAGTTATACCCTGAGAGAGTCATTCTGATTAAAATGTTACATTCAGTTTCCATTAATTCATTGAAATGTTCAAATTTTCGTCGCACAACTGCAGCCTGCTCACTGACATAGTTTTGTTGTTGCAACGGACCTGTGTCAGTAACTAGGTTGCAAATAAATATGCTGTTAATATATTATCGTTCTATTATTTAGGACAGCGAAGGCAGCAAGCTGGCAGAATCGTCAGCACATCGGACAAAATGCTTAGCGGTAACTCGACTTTGCCTTTCATCGATGAAATAAGTACAGTAGAACAGGCGAGTCGATGTAACCGACTAAGCCCCTTACCCCGAAATTTCAGGTTTTGTGCCTAAATAGAAAACAATTATTCTGGTCAGTGAGCGGGTTGAATCGCTAGACCACTTGGGGGAAAAAAAAATGTCTTGCAAGATATTTTTTTTCTAGCTCTTTGCATTCTGAGTTCAAATCCCACAAAAATCAACTTTGCCTTTCATCCTTCTGGGGTCGATAAAGTACTAGCCAAATACTGGAAACGTTATGGTATCGATTAATCTTTTCTCCTCAAAGTTGCTGGTCTTGTGTCCAAATTAGAAAGTTATATTCATATCATGATGATGTCACTACTGTAATCCAGCAGACGGTAGGGCGTGAGTTCATGTGAGATTTAGCTGTTATTTCTAGCGCGTGTCCACGAAGACACTTTCACTTGTATCCTTACTAATCTTAATCTTGATATTGTTGTTGTTGAGCCCCAGGTCAACCCTGATCGAGCAGGCCTATGATCAAAGTTATTTCCAGCCGTCTCCATCTTTTTTATCCTCCACTATGTGTAGAAAACCCAGAAGCACAGAAACCAACATATCTAGTGGAGTGTGATCTGAGGCTGCTACTTCTAGCTGGTCGAGCAACCACGTTGAAGCGCTCCTTGAAGTTGTTGATGGTATTGTTATTGCTACTATTATTGCCACAGTGAGCAACCCTGGATAAGATGTTCCCAAGTTGACATCTGTAATCTTACATTTTTGCAAGATTGTCTTGAGCATGTCTTTGAATCACTTCTTTGGTTCACTACGTGATTGAGAGCCAACTGCTAGTTCACTAAAGAAGATCTGTTTGGGAAATCTGGAGTCGAGTATGCGTACTACATGTCCACTCCATCGCAGCTGGACTTAGCTCAGGAAAGCACACAAGCTTGACATAGCGCTCTCGAGCACAGATGTATTGAGAATTGTACCATGCTATCTGATGTTAAAAATTTTCCGCAGGCATTTCAGGTGAAAGTGGTTAGGTTTTTTTTTTGCATGACTTTGGAAAACTGTCCATGTTTCACAACCATAAAATACTGTAGTAACAACGACAATTTTGTATATGTCAACTTTTGTTTTTATGGTCAGACCAGAGTTTTCCCAAATCTTATATATATTAACTATGCTAGATCTCGGTCAGAATTTCCGACTTCCAACGTCCAAACTTTCTGAATTAGTGTATAAGAGACTGACTATTCAATAGATACGTATACTCAATGTAATTTCCAGACGGAATCAACGCGACTCAGTTTGTTAGACAAGGTGTACTTTGAATTATAGGGACACCACTGGATGGGTTTCTGTTAAGTTTTTGTCTATTCATCAACACGTGATTATATAAATTAACACTTCCCAAAGATGCCACATAGCGGAATCGAAACCGAGAACTCATGATAGCGAAGCGAATTTCTTAAACATTTGGTCATAGTGCACCTACATTGTTGCTAATACTGGTGTTGTAATTTTGTGATTATTGTTCTTTTGTTGCTACTGATATGTCTGTCACTGTCGTCGTCTCCGTTGTTGTTAATAATATTCCTTTGACTGTTGATGTTTCTGTTGCTATTGGTGATGTTGTTACTTTTGCTAGTTGAGTACTTAAGTAATCTAGTTGTTCTTGTTGCTGTTATCCTATTCATTGCTGTTGTTATTATTTAACCCCAGGTCAGCCCTGATTGAACAGCCCTATGATCAAAGGTGTTGAAGCTGTGATAACCCCTTCTTTTCAGGAGTATTGTATGTAGGAGTGTTCTTCCTTTTTCTTCTAAAATGTTCGTGCGTGATTTAAGAGAGACTTGGCTACTGTTACTTGCAGATCAAGTGACCATGTAAATGTTTCTTCGTTGGATCGACCATTTTATAGTTCATGTTGTTGTTCTTTAGTTCCATGTCGATCACGAGAGAGTGAACAATGATCAAATGCACTTCTCTTCCCATCCTCCTGTTTTTAGGTCAACATTCTGGAACGTGTTATGTTCATTTTTTAAAGACGATTTTATTCGGGGGAGATTTGATTGCTATTTTTGACATTTCCAGCGACGTTGGTTCATTTTTATTGTGTTACTATTTTTGTTGATTCTATGTTAATAATTTTAACGTGTCTAAGGCGGGTAGCAGGCAGAATCGTTAGCACGCCGAGAAAAACTTTACCTTTCGTCCTCTCGGTATCGATAAAATAAGTACCAGTTGAACACTGGGGTCGATGTAATTGACTTAATTCCACCTTCTAAATTGCTGGCCTTCTGGCAAAAGCTGACAACACTATTTCTAATGTGTCTGAATGCAGTGACGTAGCCGATTTTGTTTTTGGTCATTTAGCCTGAGGAAGAGGTGATGCACCCATATTATTGCACGCTTTCTCAGACTAATGAGGCTGATGCAGTCAACGCTCAGTTTGAACTTATTTAAGCTGATGACTAGGTAAAATGTGAGCGTGGAGCGGACTTTTGAGGGAAGCAGTTATGAGGAGGAAGGATATATTTGGAAGAATGAACACTAGAGACGAGAAACGGAGGTGAAGAGAGTGTATCAGGCGAGTTTAAGAAGTGATACACAAGCTGCTAATTCGGAGGAGCAGAAATATATCCTAGTGGTAAAGAGATAGTGAGAAGAACATTAAAAGTCTGTGACACATTCACTGGTTGTACGTATTAGTGAGTAAATCTTTGACAAACAGCCGGTTAACTTCTGTTTTTTTTTTCATATCAGGTTTAGAATATTCGTATATGTTACAGGTGCTATGCGTGGCAGCACTATATTCTGGGCTACATACGAGATTTTTAGAAAGTAAGTAGTTGATTAAAGATGAAGACTTGTGCATTGACCCTTAGAGAAATCCTTTAATTCAGTTTTAAAAGGTCATGTGTGTGAGGTCAATATGAAAGGTCACGAGAGAGAATACGAAGTTTAGTATTTGTTGCAAATTTGAATGCGTTAATTTTGTGTTCTTTATGCAGAGTCGTGGTGCATGTAGTACAGCAGTCTTCTTCCAATGGTGTAAAGTTCATGAGCAAAAAGCCTTGCTGTATTTCGTGATGTATCTCAGTTCAAATTCTGCTGGGATTCATTTTGTCATTTATCACTTCCGGCTCTCGATAGAACAGATACCGATTACATACTGGATTCGATTCAACCGATTATATTATTTTCTCTATATTTTTAGACTTAGGTTAAAGTTCAAAACAATATTTTTGCTTCTGTTGCGTTTGTTATTCTTGTTCATCTTGTTACTCATCTTTTGGTTACAATTTTGTTATTAGTGTTTTTAGTTTTCGTTGAAATAAGATTTTGTTATTTACGTTTCTGCCAAGAGATGTTGCAATGCATCGTTTTTTTCAACTGTTGTTGCTGTTGTTGTTTTGCTGCTGTCGTTGCAACTGTTGTCGTTGCAGCTGTCGGTTGCTCTCGTTGTTCTAGCATTTCTTGTTACAATTCCTGTACTTGTTGCTGTTAACGTTTTGCCCAAATTTCTTGTTGCTATTGATTTCTGCTTCTATTTCTATAGCTGCTTCTGTGGTTGTTGCTGTCGTTAAGGCTGTCGTTACTGCTTCTGTTGTCGTAGTCGCTATTGTTGTTGTTGTTGTTGCTGATACTTTTTGTTGTTGTTGTTGCCACTGTTGTTAAGGAGTCAACCTTTAGAATTCAATATAGGTTAAGGTTATCTTATTTACGTTTGCAATTAAAGAAAATTAAAATTAAAAATAACGTGGCGCAAAAATAAAAAAGGATACATAGTAAGGGTTGGAAGAATGGGGTGGGGTGATGGTAGTGGGTGTAGGTGTGATTGAAAATGTTGAGTGGTGGTCTGGGGTTAGATCATTGCTCCATGATTGAGAGCACAACATGTTTATATAAAAGTTGTTTATTTGCTTTCAACATTTCAGCCGAAACGAAGAAACATTCGCAGTGAAGCAGAGTTCAGCAGCACCACCCTGTTTCCCACCAAACCGTTCCTTTTATGCCACTCCCCTACAATCCCACATTCACAGCCCACACTGTCTCTGCCATACTCACGACGACTACCATTATTAATCCGCACTACAACACAACCATCCCCCACTTTCGCACCACCACCACCACTACCACCACTACCACCACCACCACCGCCAAAACCACCACTACCACCACCACCATCACCCTCGATAGAAATGAAAAGACACAAACCCTAACATCAACATTATCACCAACACCACTAACACTACCACCACAGCAACACCACTAACTACCACTACCAACAGCAGCACTTACTACTAACCGAAAACGAGTATTAACATCAGCATCATTATCATCACCACGACTAAACATTAACACTAATATCTATATCAGAACTACCACCACTACCATTTCTACTGGCACCATTACGAACATTAACACTAACGTCATAACACTTAAACAACATTACCACCATAATACCACCACAATCACCATCACCACCACCACCACCACCACCAGCACTACTACCATCATCATCACCACCACGATCACCACCACCATAACCCCCACCCCACTATCACCATGAGCACCACCATCACCACCCCAACTACCACCACCGCCATCACCACCAATACCATCAATGCCACTGTCAATATCTCACCTTTACTAGTTTCCTACTGTAATTCCAATTGGCACCGTCATCACTCTCACCACTACTACCTTCACCGTTATTTACACCATAACTGAAATGACCCACTTCTACTATTGTTTCAAAACTGTCACCATTTACCGCTACCACCAATACCATTCTCAGTAATTTACAAAATGCACCGACGTTATTATAGCGTCTCACAAAGCAGCAGAAATATTACCACCACCACCACCACCACCACAACAACGACGAGAACAACAGCCCACGTATCAACACCATCAATGCCACAAAGCAACACGACACAGTCACCTTATCTGTTGGCACTCCGTCGGTTACAACGTCGAGGGTTCCAGTTGATCCGATCAACGGAACAGCCTGCTCGTGAAATTAACGTGCAAGTGGCTGAGCACTCCACAGACACGTGTACCCTTAACGTAGCTCTCGGAGATATTCAGCATGACACAGGGTGACAAGGCTGACCCTTTGAATTACAGGCACAACAGAAACAGGTAGTAAGAGTGAGAGAAAGTTGTGGTGAAAGAGTACAGCAGGGTTCGCCACCATCCCCTGCCGGAGCCTCGTGGAGCTTTTAGGTGTTTTTGCTCAATAAACACTCACAACGCCCGGTCTGGGAATCGAAACCGCGATCCTATGATCGCGAGTCCGCTGCCCTAACCACTGGACCATTGCGCCTCCACGGTCAATAAATTAGAACACATTGAATATAAATCAACATCCATTGACAAGGTTGCAAAAGCAACGAAAATTTTGGAGGAAAAAAATATAAATAGTAAATGAGTGGAAACCGAACCGGTGAGTGTGTTAGATAATAAGGCATTAAGACTATGACTTTCCCCAGACACAACAAAACGTTGAATAAGGAATTCTTAGATGAAGCATCTGAAAATAAATGATGTTGTTATTCCTGACTGAACATACCTATTACCAAGGGAGATGTTATACTTTTGGTTATAACTGAGTTCCACCACCACCACCATCTCAGCCCAATAAACGTTAAAAATCCAGGTGTATATAGAAAAATAACATCTGCATCAGTGATCTCATTAATGTCAGAAACGATACTAAGATACTCATCTCCAATGGTATGTGTATAGGACCAACAACTGTGGAACTCTAAATGAGTACACTTTACCCGTCTTGTAGCTACTATCAGAATTTACAGGTATATATGAATAGACTGGAGTGAGTGGAGAATCAAATATGAATCACAAACTGTAAATCGAGATTGTCACACTGCACCTCATACGATTAACCACTACATGTTGGAGTATGCAGTGTTTTCCTAGTAGAGGGCAGGGATCATCTGTCTGACTGTTTGTCTAGTGAGCCCAATTATACTAAAGAATAGCCCATCCGATAAAATGTAGGTATAGCCCCACAGATCACATCAGCACAAGCAGAACTAAAGCAAAACCATTCATAAAGTAACTAAACAAAGAAATAAAAAAGAAAATAAACTAAAGAAAAGCGAACAATTAGTAAACATTTTTATGCAATATAAATTACAAAACAAGCAATGCTATACCACATAACGTATTTCCTAATCAACATCAACAGGGTCACATATGTCAAAATTACATCAAATGATATACCTATCTTCTCACAGCAATAAATCTCATAAAAATTTCCAAAATCAATTACCAAAACTGCACACACACACATTCAACATTGGTTACGAAATTTACCTTTCACTCTACAGACAACAGAAGAGCAACTGACAGTTAAGTTCCAAGAATTTAAAATTCAGGGCGTTTTTTCTTTTTGTCGTGTTTCTTATTTAAAATTACATTTTTTTGTAATTTTATCTCTTTTCCGGAAGAAAGACAGACATCTGAAACGCAAAATTTCTTTTCTTCTCGACAGTAAAAAATATTCCACTGTTTGAACCATTGCCGACGTAAGAGCACTACTTATTTCCATTGGAGTCTACTCTTTTACTAAACATCCAAAATAAAATCGTCTGAAGTCATTATTGCATTCAGCAGCGTCTTCGGTTAATCATGTCACCGCTACCGAATACACAAAACTCAAAATTAGCTAATACTTATCACAAATATAAAGCTCAACCGAAGTAATATAACACATGTCTACGGCGTTGAGCTGGCAGAATCGTTACTGTACCGGAGAAAATGCTTAGCGGTATTTTTTCCGACTTTGCGTTCTGAGTTCAAAGGTTGACTGGGTCAATAAAATAAGTACCAGTTGAGTACATGGGTCGATGTAATCGACTTACCCTCTCTCCCGAAATTGCTATTCCAAAGCTTGAAGTCAATATAACACAAACCTCTTCATGTCCCAGCCCCACACTTTCAAAAGACATAGTAAAGACATATGCTTGACGTTACCAAACCATACATTCCTCTATTTAATGCAGAACACCGATTCAGATCGCTACATTTAACACGAATGTCTAAGAACAGTAAATCCTCTTACGAGCAATCGAAACTAACAGTCATTAGCATTTCTTATGCTAAAATGCTATTAATTTCTTAAGAAGCAAAATCAGCAAAACTGCTGACTTGCAAATTATCTTTCGTTTTAGTTAATGCTCATGTATTTAAATGTATTGAATATTACAAATTTGAACTAGACATAGATAAGTGACGAGAAAAAAAATTTTAGCCGATGACTAATGTTTTTCTGGCAACTACGGGAGAACTCTTTTTTTTTTTTTGTCTTTTGCATTAGCTGGTTTTTCATCTATCGAGTAGTAATGCAGAATAATAAACGACTAATGTCATTGTTTCCCTCCCCCTTCATGTATTTATTTCAAGCTTAGATTTTTTTGTAATGTTCTATGCATTAAATATGCTAATATGCTAATACCATCACCACCATCAATACCACTACCACCAATATTATCACCATATATATATTACTAGCAAATATGAGCACAAACAATACGACAACCAATACTTACGTCGGTACCACCACCAATATCGCAACGGCTATCACTACAACTATCACGGACACTAAGTCCCCCCCCCCACTAATAACAGCAATAAGAACAATAAGCATATTACCATCGAAGATTGTCAATAATATATCCTTGTCAGTTGTATATCCCTGTCTCATTAGTAAGTCCTTTTGGTAGATGACTGATGAGGTAGTATTTGTCTCAGTAATTACACAATATCCACCCTCGCTTTCTAGCTAACATCACCTTGTATTTCAAATAGCTGTTATTTGTGGATTCAAATCCCGGTGCCACATAATATTTTTTTCTTTTTCATTAGATTTCCTTAAAAACAAAATATGTAAAATAACGATTTGTGTACTCTTTTACTTATTTCAGTCCTTTGACTGCGGCCATGCTGGAGCACCGCCTTTAGTCGAGCAGATCGACTCCAGGACTTATTCTTTGGAAGCCTAGTACTTATTCTATCGGTCTCTTTTTGCCGAACCGCTAAGTTACGGGGACGTAAACACACCAGCATCGGTTGTCAAGCGATGCTGGGGGGATTAACACAGACACACAAACATATACACATACATACATATATATATATATATATATATATA
>NC_068983.1:67999722-68000446 GCF_001194135.2 Octopus bimaculoides | reverse complement strand
ACATATATACGACAGGCTTCTTTCAGTTTCCGTCTACCAAATCCACTCACAAGGCTTTGGTCGGCCCGAGGCTATAGTAGAAGACACTTGCTCAAGGTGCCACGCAGTGGGAATGAACCGGGAACCATGTGGTTGGTAAGCAAGCTACTTACTACACAGCCACTCCTGCGCCTATACTTACCACACAGCCACTCCTGCTCCTGTGTATTAAAGATTATCTAAATTTATTCTGTTTTTTTGACAAAGAACTGACCCAAGATTAGAAACTTGCAAAACATATTAAATCCTATTAAGCATACAGTTGTTGTTCATTCACAGGTCAAATTTTGTCGACCAGATCTATGACCAAAGACATTCCAACTGTGTCCACGCCGGTTTTTTTTATTTTAGAAGATGTATAAGAATACATCATCTCATTATCTATGTTTGTACTCACTAGTTACACGTATTACTGAAATAGCAGCTAAATCTTACAGTTGTTGGCACTCCGTCGCTTACGACGTCGAGGGTTCCAGTCGATTCGATCAACGGAACAGCCTGCTCGTGAAATTAACGTGCAAGTGGCTGAGCACTCCACAGACACGTGTACCCTTAATGTAGCTCTCGGGGATATTCAGCGTGACACAGTGTGACAAGGCTGACCCTTTGAATTACAGACACAACAGAAACAGGAAGTAAGAGTGAGAGAAAGTTGTGGTGAAAGAGTACAGCAGGGTTCGCCACC
>NC_068983.1:67994787-67998849 GCF_001194135.2 Octopus bimaculoides | reverse complement strand
CACACACGCACACACACACACACACACACACACACACACACACACACACAGAGTGCGGTTACTGAAATAATTAATACGAAGCACATATTTTTTGAAGTGATATTGGCTAGCGAACAGATTCAACGTAGATTCCATACCACTGAGTAGCAGCCAAATAAATAAGATTATATGTAGGTTTATGTGTATGTAGGCGCACATACACATACACGCATGCACACACACACACGCACACAGAGTCAACAACAAATACATATATTTACAGTTATGGCCAAAAGTCTGAATATGCTGTCAAAAATAATTGATGGAGATGAAAAACAAGAAGTGTATTTTATAATCTTTTGTATTTTTGTAGGGAAGGAGTTAGTCAATTACATCGGCTCTATTGCTTAATTAGTTCTTATTCTATCGACCCCCAAAAGGATGAAAGGCAAAGTCGATCTCAGCAGAATTTGAACTCAGAAAGTAAAAGTCGGAAGAAATGCTTAGGAGCATTTCCTCGGTGTCATATCAGCTCTGTCAGCTCGACGTCTAGTTCAATTTATATATAAACCGAGAACAGTTTACAAATGTACAAATATCAATGTTATATAGTTCGATACCGATTTGCCTCTTGTAGGGCTACAATGCGGCCATTTCGACCAAAATTTGCAGTAACCTGGAGGTTTCTCCGATGTATAAATCCGCAATATCGCTTTTAAATATGATTTTGATGAAACATTATAACTTGCAACCATCTTTTTGCAATCAAACATGATTTTATGGGTAGGCAACTTCTAAATATCCAAATAGGTTTTATAATCTGTGGCTGTATTACGAGGCTTAATCTAAATACCAAGTGTCCTCTGAAGAAATGGCCATAATTAACAGGATTTCTTTAACTCTTGCAACTGCATACCTGGTATAGTACTTAAAATTCGATGGGCAACGAACAAAAGATTACGTGTAAATTTGTTTAGTAGATGTTTGGTCAATAAACATGACTTTTAAGCCAGTCTTCCATAGTTTAACTTCTATAATCGCTGAAAAATTCAGATGGCCCAGGATGTTTTTTCAGTGACAAATTACAATTTCAAACTAATGAGACGAAGTAGGAGTGTTTCAGGGGTGAATATGTATGTGTTGTAATTTTCCATATGACGTGTTATTTTACATGAAATAATATTGGTTTCAAATATTGGCTCCCCGTGTCATTTGTAACTTAGTTTATCAACTCCGAAACAATGAAAGGCTAAGTCGGCCTCTGGAATTTGAACTCAAAACGTAAAGAGCAGGAAGAAATGCTATTAAACATTTTTCCGATTCGTTAACCATTCAAGCCATTGTTCACTTAGAAAATATTAATACTCCGAGGAATTAGTTTTGTATGAGATATGTTTGCAATTCATTTTACAAGGTACTGAATGATCATATGTCCCTGAATGAGCATATACCTGTAATCCCAAACATGACCTTGGGTTTATAAGACAGAAACTGATTTTCTGTGACATTTTATTTATTTTTGCTGAAAAAGGGGACTATTGGCAACATATCGAATTTAGATATACTGCAAATAATCTGCTCCGTCATATAAATCCTGTAAATCTTGTTGAATCTGTAATGGACCTAGTTCTAATTGTTTGTTTTGGAACAGCAGAGATTAACTTAATTCTGAGATTAATAAAGATAAATTAAAATAAACAGAACATGAGATGTGATATTCTACAAACATTTTTTGAATAACACGCAAAAGCCCTTCCTTCGGTTGGTGAGATATTGGGTCTTAGACTGAATCCTGAAGTAAAATCAGTTAATTCATTTTTAAAAGTTAGCATTTTGCACTAACCTACTTCAGTCATCTAGATATATGCACAGCTATGATTATCGGTTTACATCTTAGGAGGTTTATAATAATAGATGTGTTATCGTTAGCACCCAAAGGTGCAGCCATTAACACGGACACCATTTTGACACTTTCATAATGGGATTGATATAATAGTTTGAGTTCGGGAGACAAAACACATTAATCACATTAAAAGTATTGGGGGTAACAGCTGAAATTAAAAGGTTCATTAAACTTTGGTAATTGGTAATTGGTAAATTTACTTCTTGTGAAGAATGCAAATTGTCTAAATTTTAGGGCAAAGGAGCTTTCATAGAGTAGTATAGTAATGTTACTTCTGAAGGAAGAGAAAAAAGTAAATAGGTTAAATGGCAGATACAATTGTAGACGTTTGGTGGTTGCAGAGAATGTAGGAATTGAGGTGTAGATTGTGAAGGAAGTGGACTGACAGGGAATTGGTTGGTGTAAAGGGCGGCGTGAGATGTGTTAGAGAAGTGACTAGTTTGATAAGTAGTGGTAGAAAGGGCTATCAGTATAGTGTAAATTAATTAACGATGGGGAAACAACAACACGTTTGCAAGCAAAGAAAAGACGGGTGAGTAATGCGAAGAAAATTATGCGAGATGATGGTAAAGTGGGGATAATTTCCGAGTTAGGAGTTTTGGTTTATAGATACACCCCTAGACTCCATACATTGCACTTGCATAATAAGGACATAGATAAATGTTATATTTATGATCTATCTATTTGCATGCGAGTGTGTGTGTGTGTGTGTGTGTGTGTGTGTGTGTGTGTGTGTGTGTGTGTGTGTGTGTGTGTGTGTGTGTGTGTGTGTGTGTGTGTGTGTGTGTGTGTGTGTGTGTGTGTGTGTGTGTGTGTGTGTGTGCGTGCGTATATGTATATATATATATATATATATCTATGTATATACGCACACATACACACAGATATGCATGCCAAATCTCTTTGCACTAACCAACCACCCATCCAACCCACCTGCCTGCTTGCTTACCTACCTACCTACCTACCTACCTACCTACCTACCTACCTACCTGTGTGTGTGTGTGTGTGTGTGTGTCTGTCTGTACTTATATGAGGCATGTATGAATTTATGGAAGTATGAGCTGCGATAAATAATCCGAATGTTTTGGCATACATTACTTGTGGAAATAGGAAATTAACTATAAGGGATTTTAAGCCTCCAATACGTCAGTCTGTTATGTAGTTATTTTATTAGTGATATCTCATGAATAACTCTTTAATAGCATAACTTTCTCACACGAAATGTCGCGTGAACATCTTCGCTCACATACACATATACGCACATACATACAAATATGTGTACTTCCATAAATGCATACGTACGCCCATGTATAAATGAAAGTGTGTATGTAGGCATATCAGTATGGATTATTCATTGTGATCTTGTATCATTGTCTATTAATCTACTAGATCCTCGACCATCATAATATTCATCTGCGATTGTGTAGAAATGGTTATCATGGATAAGATGGACACTATGCGGGCGTCCACCCCATGTCTTTCACATAACTACTCTTAGTATTTGTACTGCCTTTTAATTTACCTCGGAAGAATTTAAACTTAAAGTGGATATTTATATTTACATCTGGTGTATTTAAGTGGATATTTATATTTACATCTGGTGTATTTAAGTAGATATTGTAGTGACGTATAAGATTTGTATTAAATCTGTAATACTCTATCGTACGTTTATCACAAACATACATCTTAGCGAATCCATAATTGACTAATTAATTGAACTGTTAACAAAGCGCTATTTATGAAAATCGGATTTTCCTGCTTAGTGAAATCCTTAATCATAGTACAATATAAAAATAGCTCCTTACGTTCTGAGTTGAAATTCTGCCGAGGTCGACTTTGCTTTTCATTCTTTCGGGGTCGATAAATTAAGTACCAGTTGTATACTGAGGTCGATCTAATAGACTGCCCCCCCCGTCCCCAAAAATTTCGGGCCTTGTGCCTAGAGTAAAAAAGAATATAAAAATAGCTCTGAATATAGACAACAGTTGGGTCTGTACATACACACGCGCGCGCACACACACACACACATTTTTACGGAGAATATGGTAACACACTGAAGTGGCAGCTAAACGTTGCACGTTTTACGAAGAATATACTGTATCTTGTTTCTTCATTCAAAATATGCTACTGAAAGCATCGATGTTTTATCAATAATTGTACATTCTTTTATACTTTCATAG
>NC_068983.1:67992345-67994534 GCF_001194135.2 Octopus bimaculoides | reverse complement strand
AGAGAGAGAGAGAGAGAGAGAGAGAGAGAGAGAGAGAGAGAGAGAGAGAGAGATAAAAAAGAATAAGGGACAGAACGGGTGAAAGGAAAGAGGGAAATAGTTGGGAAGGGGGCGGACAGACCGCAAGGCGAAACACGTGTTGGTAGGGAGTCACTCAATAAGAACACCAGCAAATAGTAAATAAATAGATAAAATAAAAATGAACACGCTCCAACATAGAAATTCATTTCTAGTCGAAGAATTGCGTTACTGTAATTAAAACTCATAATTGTTTTTATGTTCTATCTTTCAGCTGCTTTTTTCTTTGTTTATTAACTCTATTACAGCCGCTACTTCAATCAATTTAGGTATTTGTTTCCTTTCATCCTATTCGTTTCATAAAGCATAATTCAGTTAGCATTTCATTAAATAGTCTAACAAGGCAGTTCGAGCAATCACTTTTCTATACGCCATTGTTTGACTATTTCGGTATTTCGGTGCTTCTCAGTAATATAGTGGACAAGTAAAGATCAGTTTTTGTGTGTGTGTGTGTGTGTATGCGATTTGTATGTATATATGTATGTGTGCTCAAAATAAACACACGTGCGCATATACACACATATATATTGCTATGAGACAATATGTAATAGTATTTTGCGAGTAGGCGCGCACCCCTACACTCACAAAAGTTGATCACATTGGATAAAGTGAAAGAAGAAATGAAAGAACCCCTGGCAATAATCAGTTTTGAGTTTTAATAAATACGTATATAGTAGTCCATTAAGTTATATACTAATTTTGAATCCTTTATTCAACGTTTTGTTCTGTTTTGTCCTTGCAAACACACACACACACACACACACACACACACACACACACACACACACACGCACGTAAGCACGCATACAAACATACACATTCCCATGGTGCATGTAATATCTATTGAAATATAACATATAAACTCATAGTGTGTGTGCGAGTGTGTATACATACATACACACATACATACATACATACATATATATATACATACATATATACATACATATATATACATATATATATATACATGCATACTTACATAAGTAGATGTAGGGATAAGCAAGTTAGACAGGTCAATATACAAAGTATTTAAATATTGGGTCATCCCATAAATAATGCGGTTTTTCAATTGCATAAACTAAAAGTTGGAGGGGGAGGGATAAACTACCTGAATCAACTTGCTATAAAAGCAGGTAGTAATTTTACCTTGCCCTTATTCGTAGTGCAAGTTTTGAAGAGTGCAGTTCGATTTTAATAGTTATTTGTTCAAAGCTATAATGGAAGTGACAAAGGAGCATGTTTGGAATGTTTTGCTTTATGAGTTCAATAAAGGCAACAACGCAATGGAAAGTGCAAGGAATATTAATGTAGTATATGGGGATCGGACAATAAGTGTAAGGCAGTGTCAACGGCGGTTCCAGAAATTCTGAGCCTTAAACTACAGCCTAGAAGACGAACGTCGTCCTGGAAGATCTGTAGAGCTCAAAGAGGACGTCATGCAAACTCTGGTGGAACAAAATCCCATTGTAACTATTGAGGAACTAACAGAGAAGATTGGATTTGGTCATTCAACCATTCATCGACACCTATGTGCCATCGGAAAAGTCATCAAATTGGGTCGATGGGTTCCTCACAAACTTCCCGAGTCTAATCGCGCGCGGAGAGTGAATGTGTGCTCATCTTTGCTGTCATGTCTCGCGAATGAACTTTTTTTTGGACTGACTAGTAACTGGCGACGAAAAATGGGTTCTCTATAAAAATGTCAAGCGCCGAAGACAGTGGGTAGGGAAAGGAGAAACACGGGTACCCCAAGTTAAAGAAGGTTTTCACACACGCAAGGTGTTGTTATCTGTTTGGTGA
This sequence comes from Octopus bimaculoides, assembly GCF_001194135.2. Lineage (NCBI taxonomy): Eukaryota > Metazoa > Mollusca > Cephalopoda > Octopoda > Octopodidae > Octopus > Octopus bimaculoides. The sequence continues at coordinate 67,992,653 of NC_068983.1, read as the reverse complement.
GATATGAAAGGTTTAGTTCACTTTGAACTTTTAAACCCAAACCAAACGATAACAAAGGAGATCGACTGAGAGCAGCTTGAGCGGCTTAAGTTAGCACTAGAAGAAAAACGACCATTGTGTTCTTCCATCGGGATGATGCTTGGCCAAACAGGGCGAGGATGACATTCTAAAGGCTGGAGCAGTGTGAATGGGAAACGTTGCCTAATCCACCATACTCGCCGGACATTGATCCATCTGATTATGGTTTATTCCGCAGTTTTCAAAATTATTTGCACGAAAAAAAAAGAAAAGGAATTCTGTAGACGAGG
>NC_068983.1:67990898-67991933 GCF_001194135.2 Octopus bimaculoides | reverse complement strand
ATGTATATATGTTTACATACAAAAAGTTCCGACTTACACAGAATAGAAATAATATCAAGAACTAAAGGAGTTGAAGAAAAGTACTACAAATCCAACAGCTGTTTTTGGGGCTCGGTGATCCAAAATAATGTTTGTAGATTGATTCCATCGTCGGATGAGATGAATCTCCGTCTTCAGGTAAGGGATCTTTCATTTAAGGTGTTGAAAGGAAGGAGTTCAAATATGGAATGATCTTGTGGAGAACTAAGAGGAGGGGGATTGGGGAGGTATCCAGATAGTGAATAGTGATATATATATATATATATATCTAGGGCCTGCCCCATTCAGGGTGAGCAGTGGTGTTCCCAAATAAGTCTGCCCAGTCGCAGATGTGGGACCAAGTCTCTGGGTTGTCACCAGGATCCAGGAAGGTGACTACCTTTCATCTGCCGCCAACGTGCAGGTCCGGACTAGGAGCTTCTAGTTTCACCAAAACCTGCTCCCACTATCCTTATCGTATCGCTGTTGGGCTTTTGTAACAAAGAAGGGGGAAGAGTTGGATCAAAAAGAAACGAGCCAATGGTGTAAATTCGTTTGGAGTGAAGATCCCTTTGCCAAGGGGATCCCCACGCACTATGGCCCAAAATTCTTCTGCCGCGGCACTACCTGGAGTGACATATGAGATCCGGAAGATGGGTTACAACGGAATGCCGCTAGCTCCAATGTTATTAGAGTTGCGCCTTTCTAGTCAGTCCGTCTGACATCGCTCTTTCCGCTAGGATCAATCGTTGAGTTCGAAGATGTAGCTTCCTCCGCTTGAACCACCGTTGGGGCCTTAGTTTGGTGTGATGAGGGACAAGGACAACGCTCTTGTACCCTTGTTTGAACAGATCTTGTTTTTAATTCTGATGGGTGCCCTCACACCCTCCTCCAAGATCCAGCAAGCTGAACCAAGAAGGGAGCCGGTTTAGTCGCCGACCCAAACATAACTGAGAAGAGCGTGAATACATTGGTAACCCATTGTCTCCAGGAAGAGACCTCAGCACCACAATATAT
>NC_068983.1:67990017-67990888 GCF_001194135.2 Octopus bimaculoides | reverse complement strand
TATATATATTACATATATATATGTATATATATATATACATACATACGTATGTACGTACGTAGATACATACCAACTAATTCGCATATTACGAAGACTATAAGTGTAACAGTAAAAATATGTAAAACTTTCCTCAAGTTTGAAATGTGATATTGATTTTGTTATCGACATTGCAGCGATGGAGCTTTGTGTCTCTGTTAGAAACCAGCTTCTTCTTCAGAGGAAGAATTCAAATAATTGAACACAGTAGAGAACATACATACATAGTGGCTACTTTCTCTTATGCGAGCAAAGCCATTGCTAGAAATAAATCATTGAAATGAGTTATTGATAATGCAATGTGAAGCCCTTATATGACATTTGAGTCCCACCAAAGATTTTCACATTTTATTGCATAATGCTCAGTTGAACTGGCTGATAGAAGGAACCGGTTCCACAGTATGAATTTTTGTGACACACACGCACACACACACATATATACACACACACACACACATACACACACACACACATATATATACACACACACACACATATATACACACACACACACACACACACACACATACACACACGCACATTATAGTGTAGAACAATGACAACGTGTACCCAACGCCTCGTTTAGTGAATAAATATCCTATTGGATTAGCAGGACCACCAATGTGGGTCGTTCGCATTTCTCAAGTGCTCCACTTGAAAAATGCAACCCCACCCACTGTGAAGTCATCGGTAACACTGTTAATCTACAAATATGGAACAAATGTGTGTGTATGTATATATATATATATATATATATATATATATATATATTGATAGAAAGGACAACAAAAGAAAGAAAGAGACCTCGATATTATGTAAATAGAGGAATTTATCT
>NC_068983.1:67984031-67989950 GCF_001194135.2 Octopus bimaculoides | reverse complement strand
GTAGCCATGATAAAACTCCGAGTTTCGGATGCCATTGAAAATTCCTGTGAAAAAAATTTTTTTCACAGGAATTTTCAATGCCCAGATAACTGAAGTGATGTTGGCGAGGGTTCCCACCCCCGCATCCGAAACTCGGAGTTTTGTCATGGCTACCGAATAAGTGTCACATATTTTTACAGATATATATATATATATATATATATATTTATACACCATTTTCCTTGGATAATGGAACTGCAACTATAACATCCTACATATATTTTTATTCTCTTATTTCCCTTTAAACCTCTTATTTCCACTCTTTCCAAAATAATTCCTTATATTGAACTCTTCTATTTAACCATCTCACATCGTCTCTGATGAAGGGATATCCCTAATATCCCAGAAACAGCTGTAAGATTAACTCTCTCTTTATAAATGTCCTGAAAATTCCCCACAGCCTTGGCTTTGTTGTCTCATTTTATTTAGCACAGACACACACACACACACACACACACACACACACACACACACACACACACACACACACACACACACACGTTTATCAATTCGTTTTGCAAGATTGCTGATGTGAAATCGTGTGTTGAAAGGGGTATTGTTGAACTTTGGGATGGTCATTTTATTTATTATTATTTTTTTTGTCAAATATGTATGAATGTATGTATGTATGTATGTGTGAATGTGTGTATGTGTATGTATGTGTGTGTGTGTTTGCACACGCGCTCGGAATTATTTATATGCGTATGATTCGGTAATATATATGGGCGAAATATATAAATAGTAGTGGGAAAACTCGAAACATTAAAACATCGGTAGCCTACGACAGAAGTCCTTTCCGATATCTGTTTTGCAATAAATTACAGAAAGTAAACGAATCTTGAAAATGTTTCAATGTTTCCGTTGTGGCAAAACTAATAGAAGGAATCTCGAAGAAATTTCAAAATAAACCATGTAAGATGTTTCGTTTTGTATTTCTTTTGCAAGAGTCTTCATGTGAGATCGTGAGTTGAAACAAATGTTATTATATCTTCAGAGAGAGAGAGAGAGAGGGAGAGAGAGAGAGAGAGAGAGAGAGAGAAAGAGAGAAGGAGAAAGAGAGAGGGACAGAGATAAAGAGAGAGAGTCATTTTGCCAATAAAAATACATGAATTTTTTCTATTTCGCTTCCCTTTCTTTTCTTCTTATTAATCAACTCGTTAATTAATTAATTAATTAATAAACTACTCGAATGTTTAATTAATCGTTTGATCGATCTGAGTTTGTATACAACATGACCAACCTAGAGTAACAAGAACACGTCATTGATGAAAAAGCGAAGCGTAAGGAAAAAAACTTTGACAAACTAACTAGCTGATTGATTGATCAACTGATTAATTAAACAATCAATTAGTTTGTTGGTTATTTAGTTAACTAGCTGATAATATTAATAATAATAATAATAATAAGAAGAAGAAGAAGAAGAAGAAGAAGAAGAGGAAGAGGAAGAAAGGTAGTGGTGTTGCTTTAACCTTAACTGGCAGCCCCTAGATATGGTGTCTCGATAAAAAAACATTGGTGTTCGTGACATCTCATAATCATAGTAAGCTTAATGAATGTGATGCCAAAGAATTAAAAAAAACATCACAAATACGTTCATGAGATCCAAACCCCGATTGAGGGTCTCTTGTACAGCAAGTGTTCCACTGCAGCAAGTGGGTCTGGTCGTTATCCAAATACTACTTGGAGGGTTAGGAGAAGAGGGACTCAAAACGACAATAGAGCTGTAATGAAATGCTATTACAGAAGCGAGCCTTTAAAATAAAGAACAGGAAAAAAAATGAATAAAACCTAAAAGACTGAAAGATATTGGAATTGAGTCTCACACTGCCGACCTGCAGAAAAATGCCATACTCTGCAAGATTCCCTTCAAAAGTTCTTGAGATTTACGGAGACTTGTCACCAAATTTCAAGATAATACTCTAGTCAATTAAATAAGCATGAACTAACTTGATAACAACAACAATATCAATAGGGGACTGTACTGGACAATACAATCGTGTAAAAAAAAAAAAACGGTAACAAAATAAATTCTAATGATGTGTAATTCCCCAAAGAGGGAAACTTTCTAGGGCTGCTCGTGAAAATCCCACAAATCCACTATTTCCCTGACTGTTAGGGCAAGTGGCCTCTCTGAATTTTCTTTCAATTTAAGGCTTGTTCACACGGACAATTGTCACATACCCCCACATAAACACACAAGTCAGCAATGCTTGGACACGGGACGAGAGCGTGCAGAGCAGAACATTTTCGTCGGGTGCTTTCGGCTGACATTGTTGAATGGATATCTCCAGTTGTTCGTTCTGTTGTTCTTGTATTAGTTTTGGATGCTGCTGCTCTTGGCACTGGTGCTGATGGTGTTGGTGTTTGTATTGATGCCATTGCTTTTGATGCTATTGTTGTTGTATTAGTGGGGGGCTCCTTTTCTTTGCACGAGGTAGAGAGCCTCTAAGTGGTTTGTCTCGTCACAAATGTGACACCTCGGCTTTCTACTCACGACTGCTACAAATAGCTGTGTACCTTTAAGGAGGTTGATCAGTTGGGAATCTCACCTCAACTGTGCCAAAACGTCTCCCATTCAGGGGCTAGGCATTTTCCGATCTACCCCTGCATCGCTCGCTGCAGTCCCTGGGTTTTGTATATAATAGTTATTTTTAATGTCTTGTATTTCTTCTGGCTTCGATACTCTCCAGATCGGCATGTATCCATTATTCAATTCCCCTACCTGACCAATTTTCCTTTTCCATTTCGTGCATTGGTGGTTACCACCAGCAAGGAAGTATCCTCATCTAATGGTATTTCTGATACCTTTATTTTAATCACTTTCCGACTGAGGTATGTCAAAATTAACCACAATTCTTCGCGTTTGAAGGTTGTTGTCGCACTTCCATTGGCTACTTCTTCAGTTGGGAAATTTCACCTCAACTGTGCCAAAGCTTCTCCCAGACGGGTGCCAGGTATTTTCTGATCTAGGCCTGCGTCGCTCGCTCCAGTTCCCCTGGTTTTTGTATATAATAGTTATTTTTAATGTCTCCCTCTATTTCTTCTGGCGTGTTTAGAAATACTGTTCTTCCAATTTTTGTTGAGTACGTTTTGGTGTCACTTAATGCTTTTTCTAACATGCCAACTTTCTCCAATATACGACATGCTTGTGCGAAACCTTTCTCATTTTATTTTAAAATAAGCGTTGGGGCAGTAGTGGAGGTGGTGCGTTTGTCATTTTATATTCCACCTTGGTCACTGCTGCTGCTTCTGTTGCAGTTGTTGCTGTGGTTTTTGCTGCTGTTGTTGCTGTTGTTGTTGTTGTTGCTGATGTTGACTATGATTTATCTCTTGACCATATCAATTAGTGATGGGAAAATAATGTCATAACTGCTGTTCCAACAGCCATCATTTCCCTCGAGTTGGGAAGTCATATAGTTATTTTTTGTTTTAAAATATTAAATTTTAAATTTTGTATCTCCAAATTCGCCTTTAAAGGGTGAATTTTTCGCCAAGCCAGCTCTCTACAAGGAAAGCAAACTGGCTTATGTAGTATACAGTCCAACAAAAATTCTAATACAATAAAAACAAATTTAAAAAAAAAACTTATAGCAGCGAAAAAGTGTTCTCTCTTTCGAAGCACAAATAATAATAATGATGATGATGATGATGATGATAGTAATAAACTCGAATGTGGGGCCTAAAAACAAAAATTTCTATTGTAGGCGCATTAGGTATGATAAAAGAAAAACATTCAGACAAATACATAACAAAATACTTAACAAAAATAACAGGACTTACAAATATATACAACATACAGAAAATAGCACTACTAGGCACCGCACACATCATAAAACACTTTCAATACAATGAAAATAAGAGCACCACAACAAATCACAGCACATACCCAAGGTATTCAGAGCTGCGCTCGGTAGTGCATTGAAAGCACATGATAAAAATAAGACTACTGAATAATAATAATAATAATAATAATAATAATAATAATAATAATAATAATAATGATAATAATGATAATAAATCCCCTGATTCAGTACCAGGCACTGGCTCTCATGGCTTCTGATCTTAACTGATTGGCAGTGTTATCACGTACATGCTTTGTCTTGGTGTAAAAAGATAGGCTACAGCAGATATTCTGCTCGATACCACAGACTTGCTTGCTTGTAAGTTGCTTGACCGTAACCGGTTGAGCATGTCCCTTAGTGACTGACAATATGTGCATCTCTGATCACGAGCAGGAGAAGCGGGGGAGCATCATAGCCCTGTGTTGAGAGGAACGCTTTGGGGTTTGAATAATTCACCTCTGGAAACATGGGTGCTTTGTTCATCATCCTTAAACAACCCTCATTTAAGGATCTTTTGAGCTGAATGAGCTACTCAAGCCGAAGAAAGTTCTAACTGGGCACCACCTGCAAGGTCCCGTGCTGTTTATCTTGATATAAGGTCACAATGTCGCGCACATATGGTTCTGATGCATGTACCTAGTGTACCCTTATCAGGCGAGTAGTCCTGATGGGTATATTGGGCTTCGTATATTTGTACCCCTCTGTCACTTTGATGGCATGTATTACTCTCTCACTCAATAATAATAATGATAATAATAATATCTAGTGAAACAGAATCACACACACACATATTTCATTTCAGCCAAAAGTTCCTGACTGAGCACCTATCAGACTTACGTTTGATTAATAATTTGGAATTTCAGTCACTGTAGCTTCTCGGTAAATATTCTATGTAAATATTCTATGTACTGTTTCCTATTTTTCTTCTGTTCGTTAACGACGCACAGGCACACACACAAACAGAGACATTTTCACACATATACGCACACATCTATATGTGTGAATTAGAATATACGTGTGCTCTATGTATGTCAATCTGTGTCGCAGCCTGTTTGAATGGCTAAGAAGTTTGTTTCGAAATCCCGAAGCCTCGGTGTGAAATTTTAGATAAGTGTCAGTTACCATAGCACTTGCTCAAACAAAGACTTTTGAGCGAAATTAGAGAGACGGAAAGTATTTGGGTCACTCCAGTAGTTTAATGGTTTAGCTTTATCACACACTACATCACGCTGATCTTGTCTGAGGGTTCCGTTTGTCTGAGGATTGACTTGTCATTGCGGAATACTCATTCACTTACATGCCAGTTCAAGCAGCGGGAAGGCATGTAGATTGAACAATTAAGTACTTATCAGATAAATCGACAGAGATCCATTTACTTTGTACTTTATGCAGGCGGAGCTGTGTGGTAAGAAGCTTGCTTCTCAACCACATGGTGCCGGATTCAACCCCATTGCGGAGCATCTTCGGCAAGTGTCTTCTACTATAGCCCCGGGGCTAACCAAAGCCCTGTGAGTGATTTAGGTAGACGGAAACTGAAAGAAGTCCATCGTATATAAATTTATATATGTATATATTTATGTGTGTGGAGGCGCAATGGCCCAGTGGTTAGGGAAGCGGACTCGCGGTTTCGATTCCCAGACCGGGCGTTGTGAGTGTTTATTGAGCGAAAACACCTAAATGCTCCACGAGGCTCCGGCAGGGGATGGTGGCGAACCATGCTGTACTCTTTCACTACAACTTTCTCTTACTCTTACTTCCTGTTTCTGTTGTGCCTGTAATTCAAAGGGTCAGCCTTGTCACACTGTGTCACGCTGAATATCCCTGAGAACTACGTTAAGAGTACACGTGTCTGTGGAGTGCTCAGCCACTTGCATGTTAATTTCACGAGCTGGCTGTTCCGTTGATTGGATCAGCTGGAACACTCGACGTCGTAAGCGACGGAGTGCCAACAACAACAACAACATATTTATGTGTGTGTGCGTGTGTTTGTCTCCCACCACCGCAATGACAACCGGTGTTGGTGTGTTTACGTCCCCGT
>NC_068983.1:67980754-67982599 GCF_001194135.2 Octopus bimaculoides | reverse complement strand
ATATATATAGTTGGAATTTACAGGAAAACAAAAGACGAAGACAGGTGTATAAACAACAAAAAGGTGTATTAGTTTAACGCTTGGGAAAGTGAGAAAGTCTTTTACGTTTCGAGTCTACGCTCTTCAACAGAAAGGAACACGAGAAAATAAGCAGAGAATAAAAAAAAGCTTTAGCGGCTAGAGGTCAATCATAGCGGCTGGCTGGAAAGAGGTAGTTAGACAGGAGAGCTAGGAAGAAGGGGGAATGATAAAGTATTGGTGATCCCAAAACGAAGGTGCGCGTGCGTCTGTATGTGAGTGTGTTTGTGCGTTTTGTAATGTGTAGGTGTGGATGCTGGGAAGTGGTCAATGCTAGTGTGTGGGGTGGTGTGATGTGGTGTGATGCGGTGTTGTGTGGCATGATGTGGTGTGGTTGTCTGGTCGTGTGCTGTGGGTGTTAGGAAGTGGTCAGTGCTAGTGTGCGCGGGGTGATGTGATGTGGTGTGGCGGTGTGGTGTGGGGATGTGTGGTGTGTTGTGTTGTGGTGGTGTAGTGGTGTGGTGTGATGATGTGTGATGTTGTGATATTTGGTGTGTTGCGCTGTGGTGGTGTGTGGTGTGGTTTAGTATGATGTGGTGTGTAGTGTTGGGTGTGGGGTTTGGGGTGAGGATGTGGAGTGGTGGGGTTTGTATGTGTTGGGATGGTGGGGTTGGGATGTGTAGGAGTAAGGTGTGGATGGAGGGGTAATGATGAAGGGAGAGGGTAGTAATGAAGGGAGAAGGTAACGATGAAAGAAGGTGGGTAGGAGTGAAGAGAGGCAGTAGGTTTGTGAGGAAGAGTGGAGAGAGGAGGGGAGTCAGGTGAAGAGGGGAGGGAAGTTGAGCCCATGTGGCTCAAAGGAGCGAAGAGAGAAGATTAATTCCTGTTCATGAGGAAGGCGGGAGTCCAGATGGCTCCCGTGCAAAGACAATCCAAACACAGACAGGTGTTGCAATGAATGAGCGGGAGAGCGGAAATGGCACGAGACCGGGGTGTCGTTGCCGAGTCTAATGTCTCGGAGGTGTTCTGCGAACCGGTCAGCCAAGCGGCGTCCCGTTTGACCGATGTACAGAAAAGGACAGAAAGAGCAGAAGGTGCAGTAAATGACGTTGCTAGAAGTGCATGTAAAGGAGTCAGTGATATGAAAGAGACGATGATGGGTGCTTGTGAGAATGGTGGTGTTGGAGAGGTAGGGGCAAGTGTGACAGCGTGGGCGGAAGCATGGGACCGAGACAGGTTGAGAGGTGGGCTTAGGGAAGAAACTGTGGATCAGGAGGTCACGTAGGTTGTGGGCTCGTTTGAAGAAGGAGAGGGGTAGGTTGGGGAAGATGTTCGAAGTGGAGGGGTCGGACTGGAGTGGCCAGAAGGCTCGGAGAATGGTGCGTTGGAGAGGCAGGGTGGAGGGGTGGTAAGTGAGGGGATACAAGAGAGGTAACGGTGAGGCGGGTGCTAGAAGAGAGAGCAGAGGCACGGTCCACGGAACAAGCTTTGGCAAGGGCGGTGTGGATAGTGGTGAGACGATATCCACGAAGGATGAAGTGGTGAGCCATGAGTTGAGACTGAGTTTCAGAGTCATGGTTGTCACTGCAGAGCCTGCGCAGACGGAGGAATTGGGAGTAGGGAATGGAGAGCTTGGTGTGGGTAGGATGGGAGGCGGAGAAGTTGAAGTATAAGTGTGAGTCAGTGTGTTCGTAGTGAATAGAGGAGGTGAGAGTGGAATGGTGTTTGTGGATCGAAATGTCGAGAAAAGTGACGGGTGTGTTGGAAATGGTGCAGGAGAATTCGAGGGCACATACATACATACATACATACATACATATATATATA
>NC_068983.1:67974309-67980499 GCF_001194135.2 Octopus bimaculoides | reverse complement strand
ATATATATATATATATATATATATATACACAAAAATAAGAGGAATGACCAGCAAAAGTCATTCCTCTTATTTTTGTATGTAATATAATTTTAATATTCGGATTTTTTAAATATGCTAGGCCACTGGTTTTAATTGATTAATATCAATTTCTACCCTTATTATTAAATTTTTTATATATATATATATATATATATTTGTGTGTGTGTTTGTGTGTATTTGTTCCTCCCCACGCCATCCTTTGACAACCGATGCTGGTGTGTTTATATCCTCGTATCTTAGCGGTCCGGCAAAAGAGACCGATAGAATAATTACTAGGCTTACAAAAAAATAAGTCCTGGGGTCGATTTCTTCGACTAACACCTTTTAAGGCGGTGTTTCAGCATGGTTGCAGTCAAATGACTGAAACATGTCAAAAACGAAAAGAATATATATATAATATATATACGTACATTCATGTAAAGATCCATATATGTGTGTATATGCATACATATATGATCACAACTGTCCGACGAAAGGGAACGTTAAACACTGAGTAGCAGTTTCCGTGATAATTTTGTGATGTTTTTGAAGCTTTAATAATGAAGTATATATATATATATATATATATATATATATATATATATATATATATATATATATATACAGTATATATATATATAAATTATCAAAGTGGTTAGTCGCAATTTAAAATGAAAGTACAAACCTACATTGCTAGAAATAGGAGTTGAAACAACTATTAGTCACGAACAGAACTTTTTCTGTTACCACAGGATTTATCTATCGTCTGACACGAAAGGTATGTACCCTAAGCAAGCGAGGGCTCCATATCACGGTGGTTTGAGATCAAATTAATTCTCATCCGTGACGCTACTCCGTTGCCTAGGGTTAAAGCTAACTCGCCTTGTCAGTTTATAGAAAATACCATCCGAATCATTTGCTGATTCAATGAAATGTTTAAGTGATTATAAATTATTAGAGTGGCTAGTCGCAATTTAAAGCCAAAAGGCACAAGTACAGACGTCACTAAAAGTGACTAAGGGTGCAAGTAAGCATCAGCGTTACTAGAAATAAGAGTTAAAACAACTCTTAGCCACGAACAGAACATTTTCTCTTGCAAAAGCACTTATCTATCGACTGACAAGGGAGACAAGCTCCCTATATATGTTTGTTTATATATGCGCTCATTTGTAGATAGACGTTCACGAATCTTGGCAGCATTAGTTTAGTTCATTTTGATGTGATGTTAAATCAATGACAAGGTGCGACAGATAGCGGCTGTCATGATGTTATAGCTGAGTCAACCTATCGACCAAAGTCAACCTGCCGACTGAGTCAACTCTCGGGCCGACTAAAGCCTTGTGAGTGGATTTGGTAGACGGAAGCTGAAAGAAGCCCGTCGCATATATGTGTATGTGTGTGTGTGTGTGTGTTTGTCCCCCGCCATCACTTGACAACCGATGTTGGTGTGTTTACGTCCCCGTAACTTTGCGTTTCGGCAAAAGAGACTGATAAGATAGGCTTACAAAAAATAAGTCCTGAAGTCGATTTGTTCGACTAAAGGCGGTGCTCCAGCATGGCCGCAGTCAAATGACTGAAACAAATAGAGTAAAAAAAAAGAATAAAATCAATATGTAACACTTATAAGGTGGCGAGCTGGCAGAATCGTTAGCATGCCGGGCAAAATACTTAGCATTTCGTTTGTCTTTACGTTGTGAGTTCAAATTGCGCCGAAGTCGACTTTCGTCCCATTCGGGGTCGATAAAATAAGTAGCAGCTGAACACTGGGGTCAATGCTATCGACTATCTGCCTCCCCTAAACTGGCTGGCCTTGCGTCAAAATTTGAAATCAATTATGCTTGTTTTCTGAAATTAAAGAACAAATAATAATAATTAGTTGGTTATCTGTGATGGAAGAAGTATTAACTCAAAATAGGTTTGTAGTATTCTACAGTATGTCCACGTTAAGTAAGATATACTGAATGCTATGATAATTAGCATTTTTAATATCATTGTTTTTTTTTTCTTCTGTGGAAGATGTAAGTACCATTTAAAAATAGTTGACAGCGCATATAATATCGTATTCTGGCACTAAATAAAAAATGATCTGTATTTTAACGTCATGAAACCTAACTTAGATTTAAAAGATGACTTGACAGATAATTAAGTGTTGATATTGCGAAAACGGACCTAACGTCTCAAACTTCACTGATGCGATAATTGTTATAATGGTAGTATAAAAAAATATAGTCCATTATGAATATTAGATGGTATATACTAAAGTCTAATTGATCAATGGACCAAATCGTTAACCAAATATTTTCGTAACTGTTGCATAAGTAATATTATCTATGAGTTTAATCTCTCGAAAGCAGTTGATTAATCACACATGAGAGGTATATTAACATGGAGGAAGTTTACAAATCTCTGAACATCAAGGTGAAGTTTTTTTTAATAAAAAAGCAATGTTTAAACAAGTTGGCAGTCTTTTTCTACTTTGAAAGTATTATTCTTTTTTATACGCATTGTATATCACAAACAATAATGCTGACTTTGTGAAGTTTTCAGGATTAGTTATTGCATATAGAAAATGACCAGCCATTGCATATAGACGGAAACGTAATATAATATATGCTAATAAAGAGATCACTGCAGTTGGCAAGTTTTTAGAAACATCATACACAAGACAACTAATCAAGCATTAAGCACAAGTATATTTTAATAAAAGAAACTTCAGCGAAGTGGATGTTTTAATATACTCAACATCAACGAATAGTTTAAGAAGGTTCCACTCAAGTTTTCAAACTCACCTAAAATCTTTGCTCTGCTGTGGTGGGAAATGCTGAGAAATACAAGATATACAATAACATGGTTATTATTTACGTAACACATCACCTATGGAGTGGGTTTGAAAACTAAAGTATTACAGTTTAAACGTAGATGACTCGCACTCAGATTTGGTGTAGACAGAATATATGATCGTCTAAACCAGAGAAATATTAAATATGTATTTCAATACAGAATAAATTCACATATTCTATGGTGTGCTACTACGTAGTCTGTTTGTTATGATAACAAAAGTTAGTCCTCGTATATGAGATGTCTGACATAACTGTCTGCTGTAGCGAAAGAAAATCCTTTAGAGGAGTAAAATTACTGAGATATAGAAATTTGCAATGCAAAGTTCCCATTGAAAACCATTGGGGATAATGTTTAGTCTTACATTTTTTGACGTAGTTTGCTATGCTAATGACCCTGTGCCAGGTAACAGAAGTGAATTGATAGAAAAAGCTAAGAATATCACTCAACAAGTAAAGGTTGTCAATAGAGTATACGAGATGGTGCTGAAAAGCTCCTGGCTTTAGGTAAAAGAAAATACTGGAGGATCAGTTAATTATGATTTTATTCAACATATTTCCCTCTCAGATTCACACACTTATTGCAGCGGTCCTTCAGTTTTCTAAGCCCTGTAAAAGAACTCGGAAGGTTGGGCCTCCAGTGACACCCTTAAAGCCAGGAACTTTTCAGCACCCCTCATATATTTGACCTAAAACCGTCAAAAATATTCTCTTTACTCGTATCATTTCTCAACAAATTATTCTTAGGTTCACTGAATTGATAACGCTTAGATTCTGCTGCCAATGCTGTACACATCGAGTCAAAAGGGAAAAAATCCGGCATTTACGAAAACAACTCACATGACAGACCATTTAATCTTTTCTACTCTAGGCACAATGCCTGAAATTTTTTGGGGGTGGGGGCCTGTCGATTAAATCGACCCCAGTACGCAACTGGTACTTAATTTATCAACCCCGAAGGGATGAAAGGCAAAGTCGACCTCGGCAGAATTTGAACTCAGAACGTAAAGTCAGATGAAATACTGCTAAGAATTTCGCCCGGCGTGCTAACGTTTCTGACAGCTCACCGCCTTTTGACAGATCATTTAATCTCAGCACATCGTCACTTGCTCAATTGTACCTGATTTCTTGTCCTAGGCCTCTCGGACCGACCACTTCGTTTCTATTGCCGAGATAAGCTGGAGCTCACATGTCGGCCTCGATATTTGAAGTTTTAAAATAAATAAATAAAAACTACTGACATTATGTTAGCGCAATAGGATCAACTGTGTATATGTTGGCACTCCGTCGCTTACGACGTCGAGGGTTCCAGTTGATCCGATCAACGGAACAGCCTGCTCGTGAAATTAACGTGCAAGTGGCTGAGCACTCCACAGACACGTGTACCCTTAACGTAGTTCTCGGGGATATTCAGCGTGACACGGTGTGACAAGGCTGACCCTTTGAATTACAGGCACAACGGAAAGAAGTAAAAATGAGAGAAAGTTGTGGTGAAAGAGTACAGCAGGGTTCGCTACCATCCCCTGCCGGAGCCTCGTAGAGCTTTAGGTGTTTTCGCTCAATAAACACTCACAACGCCCAGTCTGGGGAATAGAAACCGCGATTCTATGACCGCGAGTCCGCTGCCCTAACCACTGGGCCATTGCGCCTCCACCAACTGTCTATAGTCTAAGAAAAAAAAAATGGAAAAGTTAATTCAGAAATTTAGTCCTTAGAAAGAACGAAGTTGAATTCTTTAAGTCATTCAGTCTGATGATCACTTGACTGTCTCAGTCAGCACAGCCTTTATACAAACGAAATAATATAACAAAAATATAATACAGAAAGATATTATAGATCTCTGAAGTGTAGTTAACTATACCATTCCTCAGCACCAAGAAGAATACGTCATTTTCACCGGCTCCGCACTTAATGATATATTGAAGATATTTTTAGAATGGCATGTTTCTACCCCTCCTCCATGCCCATATGCTCCATACGGAAACAGTTTCATCTTACAAAGAAATATGTAAATTGAAGTGATAAAGCATGAAGTCATTAAACGATTCGCCTTAAACATATTTTCTTCATTCCAATTTAGAACATCACCGCTCTCTCCATCCTTACACCTCAACCGCTACGATATTCATCATGTTACCTACGGCGTTATTCGCTAGATATACAAGCGCTAATACATAACATTTAACAACCATACTCATAACGCATACATACATACATACATACATACACACTTATGCACATTTACATACCCTCACATACACATAAACACACCAACTGACACAACCACAGAATATCTAACGTAACCTCCCACACAAGTCAGATGTTAAGTTATGTCTTAGTATTTTTAATAGTTACCTGAATGCTTATCTATAGTTACATATATCGTTTAGGTAAATACTAACTATACTTAAATACCCCATGATGGTATGCATAAAGATATGCGTATCTATCTATACATACAAATATGTGCATAATGGTATGTACACATGTATGTATTTAAAGATATGTATGGAAGTCTGTACACGAGTGCTATAAAGGTAGGTCTAAAGGTATGTGTGTGTGTAGATGTGTATGTTTATGGATATCTGCGTTCTAAATAATTACGAAATGCAACAAACTGGTTGTAATGGTATATGTATATATGTATGAATGTGTGTGCAATTAAGCTGATGGAAGAGAGAAAACTCCTATGACCAATGAAAGCACTAAAACTGTGCACTCCGTCGGTTATGATGACGAGGGTTGCAGTTGATCCGATCAACGGAACAACCTGCTCGCGAAATTAACGTGCAAGTGGCTGAACACTCCACAGACACGCGGACCCTTAACGTAGTTCTCAAGGCCAGCCCTTTGATCCACAGGTACAATTCAATTTTTCTAGCTGAGTGGACTGGCGTAATGTGAAATAAAGTGTCTTGCTCAAGGACACAACGCTCCACCAGGAATCGAACTCACGACCTTACGATCGCGAGCCAAATTACAACTCAGCTACGCGCTTTTAAGTTTTTAAAGATGTTATAGTTAATTTTATCTATTTTGTAAATAGCAATATTTTCTGGAGTCTTATGGTGATGCTTGTAAATTGACTCCGTTGGTATTTGCTTTAACCTTTCTTTTAATTGTTCGTTATCATTGTTTATTGCAGTCAAGATTTCCTTATAGTCGTTAGATTTTCTTGGACTTGATATCGGGGACAGATTGCCTGGGCTTGGCGGGTGAGGGGTGATGTCTGGGAGAGGGGTATGTTCGGGGAAATCCGAACTAGAGGGGTAAGGGAGGGACTCATCGCCGAGAGGGGGGGGAATAGGATGGGGAGGAATAGGATGGGGAGGAAT
>NC_068983.1:67974031-67974269 GCF_001194135.2 Octopus bimaculoides | reverse complement strand
GGGGGGGGGGAATAGGATGGGGAGGAATAGGATGGGGAGGAATCTGATATTGTTGACTTTTGCGGGGGAATAGTGGTGGGGTGGGGTAATTTTTCTTTGAGTGTCCTGAGTTTTTCTTTTGGTGTTGTAGGGTTGGGTTGACTCGTTATTATTTTCCCTTTTTTGGGGTCTTACTACCAACCAGCCGTCTTTTTCCCCGGCTTGTTGAACACCATCAGTGCCGGGGTTTTGCTGGTCG
>NC_068983.1:67972556-67974021 GCF_001194135.2 Octopus bimaculoides | reverse complement strand
TTTCTCCTTGCGGGTGGAGCAGTTTAGCCGAATGTGGCCTTTTTCACCGCATTCGTAGCATCTGGATTTCCTGCCCTCCACCATTACCCGCAAGGTGGTTTCTTCTTCGATGTGGATGTTCTCAGCAATTTCTTCTAATGTCTGGGGGTCGGGCGCTTGGATTTTGATCTCAAGCCTTTGGCCCCGCCAGTTCTGTTGTATTCTGGAAGCTTCAATCATCTTGATTTTATCCTCAAGCCCCATTAGAAGGGCTGATATAATCCAGACGACATTTATTTCTGGTGGGATTTCCTCAATAACTATTTGGGATGTTCTTCTACTCATATAAGTTGGTAATAAAATGACTTCATTGGTTTTTATCGGTTGGAGTGAGTGTTTTATAACCTTTTCATCATTTTTGAAGTACACCACTACTGTGGTGTATCTTCTCCCTCTGGTCAAGAACTCGATGCCTTGCCTTGTCTATTTTCTTGTCTTTTATTATCATTGTCTTATATGTTATTATTTTCCTCTTTGTTTCTTCGATGAGTTCGTTAGGGAGGGTGGCTTTAACATCAAAACCTTCTCTTTCGAACATACCTCTGTGTTGCCGCAGTGAATCTAGCTCAATGTTCAATTTATCTTTTCTCACATCGGCTGCGGTGGCACTAAATAACATAGTTCTCAATTAATCTAATCTTCTTTTGGTTGTCTTCTGTTGGGTTTACTTTTCTGCTATTCATTTTATCGTTTTCAGCATCTATTTTTCCTTCTTGGTTCCTTTTTCCGTTTATTGCATTTATGTGGCTTTCGTTCACATTTTCGTTCATTTTGTCTTGTCTTACAGCTGCGCTTTGGTTAGCTTGGTCAGGATTAGAAGACCTGTCCTCCGAATTCATTTTCACAAAAATAAATATTTTCCAAAATATTTTTTCCAAAAATTATTTCAAAAATTATTTTCCCCCCCGTAAGGAGGGGAACAACAGTCCACTACGTCTGTTAAAACAGAACGTAGAACAATAACAAAGGTTCAAAATTTAACAATAAATAATAATAACAGTTACTAACCAAATTCTCGCAAAGACAAATTAACTGCAGCGTGCTAACGTCTCTTATTTCTTTATTGCCCACGAGGGGCTAAACATAGAGGGGACAAACAAGGACAGACAAAGGGATTAAGTCGATTACATCGAACCAGTGCGTAACTGGTACTTAATTTATTGACCCCGAAAGGTTGAAAGGCAAAGTCGACCTCGGCGGAATTTGAACTCAGAACGTAAAGACTGTCGAAATACCAATAAGTATTTCGCCCGGCGTGTTAACGTCTCTTATTTCTTTATTGCTCACAAGGAGCTAAACACAGAGGGGACAAACAAGGACAGACAAAGGGATTAAGTCGATTACATCGAACCCAGTGCGTAACTGGTACTTAATTTATTGACCCCGAAAGGCTGAAAGGCAAAGTCGACCTCGGCGGAATTTGAAC
>NC_068983.1:67971959-67972546 GCF_001194135.2 Octopus bimaculoides | reverse complement strand
TAAGTGATTGTGTTTAAATGTGTCACAAAAGGCATCAGCGTTGCATATGTTGTTGACTCAGGAATTGAAACCCTGTCATAATATGGTGTGATCGGAAGTTTTCTTTTTGTTCTAACGGCTGTCACCTGCCAATTTAACCACATATGAAGGAAAGGAAAATGGGCAAACTACTATGTATTTTGATTAATGAGTTTTAGTAACATGGGTTGAATGCTATAAAGAAAACATAAATGTTTAACGTTTATATTTCTATGGCTTGTATGAGAACTTTGAATGGTTTGTATTAGAATCAGTTTATTGATATGAAGACAAGGGATAAATATTTCTCCAGATTTGATATCGATGTAACTCAGGCAACATTTCCAGAGTAACTAATATTTGTTGCAAATAGTAAAGTGAACTAAGGCGTTAGTTCTAAATGTTGTTGTTGGCACTCCGTAGCTTACGACGTCGAGGGTTCCAGTTGATCCGATCAACGGAACAGCCTGCTCGAGAAATTAACGTGCAAGTGGCTGAGCACTCCACAGACACGTGTACACTTAACGTAGTTCTTGGGGATATTCAGCGTGACACAGTGTGACAAGGCT
>NC_068983.1:67966974-67971929 GCF_001194135.2 Octopus bimaculoides | reverse complement strand
TAACTAATATTTGTTGCAAATAGTAAAGTGAACTAAGGCGTTAGTTCTAAATGTTGTTGTTGGCACTCCGTAGCTTACGACGTCGAGGGTTCCAGTTGATCCGATCAACGGAACAGCCTGCTCGAGAAATTAACGTGCAAGTGGCTGAGCACTCCACAGACACGTGTACACTTAACGTAGTTCTCGAGGATATTCAGCGTGACACAGTGTGACAAGGCTGACCCTTTGAATTACAGGCACAACAGAAACAGGAAGTAAGAGCGAGAGAAAGTTGTGGTGAAAGAGTACAGCAGGGTTCGCCCCCATCCCCTGCTGGAGCCTTGTGGAGCTTTAGGTGTTTTTCGCTCAATAAACACTCACAACGCCCGGTCTGGAAATCGAAACCGCGATGCTATGATCGCGACTCTGCTGCCCTAACCAATGGGCCATTGCACTTCCACAGTTCTAAATGTACACTGTATTTAGTCAGCATTTTCTCTCCAATAGATAAGATTAAAAAATGATTTCAGGCGACAAATGAAACTGTATTGCCGTCACTTTTCTCACAGTAAGATAATGTCTTTCTATATAGTGTCGGCATAATTTTATTTTACTCGGCACAGCACAACAAACTTTATGGTTAATATTGTTTATTTTATACTTAGGATGATGTGACACTTATATCTTTGTCAAGAAACATTACTGGCCTAATGATGTGAATTAGCTCTATCTGCGAATTGAAATCAGTAACTTGTACTATAAAGCGAATATATGATTTATTAGAAAGGATATAGTTGATAAAATCTAAGCAGTGTAATACTGATACTGCTTTTGTTGATTCTGGCGGGATGGAAAGTAAAAATGTCCTTGGCACAATTTGAGCACATAGCTGATAACTGCTCTCATTTATCTCCTGGTCAATCGAGTAGAATTCAAGAGTATTCCAGCCTGGCCATCCCATGTTTATTACACGGGATTGTATTATCCAATGTGATGGAAGGGTGCACTTTTGAGAGATTTGGTTGCAATTTCAGCTATTCGGGCGATTACTTAGAGGGTACCTCGTTGGTCACAAACTGTTTTTGATGCTGCCAGCGTTATCAGACCCTAGAGAAAAGCAGTCTCTATATGTTATCTCATCCTGCTAAAAATAGCAGCTGAATTACCTTCAAACCTCATCTTAAGATCTAAAAAGGGGCATATTAAAAATGATATATAAGAAGGGATGGTCATTGCTGGAACGCTTTGACCGTACGTCTGATTGATCAGTGCTGGTTTGGACTAAACAATAACAGCAACAACAATGTAATAGAAGAACGTAACTTCTTAAAGTTTGAGTTTAGAATAGTTATGAATACCTTAAGTCATCATCATTGTCGATTCTCTTTCATCACTTTATTAATCGTGATTCCAAGTGTGAGTGAAATACAAAATATTTGGTGATGTGTTGAAGTTACATAAGTTGTCAGACTACCTGCTCGTCTTTAGTTCTGGTATTCTTTTAAGGTTTACTAATTTAGCCTGTACTATTTCAATGATTCTTGCAATGCAGTGTGGATTGAATAATCAAGAGTGATCTACAATTCAATATGTTTCAATTATGCATTATGCATGCAGAACGGCTTTCAACTTCCATAGCTATCTCTACTGTTCATTATTCTCCATTAGGAAATACCATTGTATACATTTTGTGTACACATGCTATGAACGTAGTTCCTTTTCATTCAAACAATCGCTCAGGTAACAACACTGCAACCTCTGTATGTTTAACCAATTGCATGACAACAATATAACTCTCTTTCATGTAAACCAATTAAATGACAGTAATTACAATACTTCAGACGGTAGAACCAATCAAGTGGAAATGCTACAATGCTCTTTGGTCTGTTCCAGTTAGAAACAACTCGTCAGTTCAGTCAATGACGGCAAATAACACAATTGCTAATTCAAGCCAGCCAACCAGGTGCCAAAAGTTCTAAAAGTTGTACAATATAAACTATTCACTCAATGCTACTCATAAATGTTTTTACATGAAATTTCAGGTATTTTATTGACGTCACTACCGCCATTATTATACCATATTACTGATGTTATATTGTTATTAGTGCTGTTGTTTGTGGCAATAAAATAAGTCTTATTTTTTTAAAATTTGTTTTTGCTGTTGGACGGGAGAAAAACGCCGAACATAATTCTTTGTGATATTTCTTCCGTCTGTTTACTTTCTGAGTTCAAATACCGCCAAGTTCAACTTTGCCTTTCATTCTTCCGGCATTGATGAAATAAAGTACGAGTGATGTAGTGGCGTTGATTGAATCAATTTGTGGCCTTTTGTCTATGTAAAAATTATTATTGCTGTTGGTCACTAGAAGAGTGTTGGACACAATGATTGACAGTACTTTGTAATCTGCATTCTGAACTCCAATCCTGCTTGGATTGTTTTTCGCTCCTAGGGTCGGTGAAAGGAATACCAGACGGTCGGTAAAAGGAATACCTAGGGTCGGTGAAAAGAATACCAGGCTTCAACTTAATCCACAACATTTCGTTTCCAAATTTGTAGTCTTGTACTATCAACACTCATTAAATTTTGAGTTCAGATCACACTGGTTTTCGGCTTTAATTTTGATTCTTCAGGCATTGTAAAATTACGTACCAGTCATGTAATCACCTGTCAGCGCCATATTTGTGATCTTGTGCCTATGTTAGAAATCATTACTATTGTTGTTACATTTATTGTTTATTATTATTGCTATTGTTGTTTTTGTTGTTATTATTATAATTAGTGTGGGAGATTGGCAGAATGCTTAGTGTATCGACAAAATGCGTCTTTATGTTCTGATCGTGGAGGTCACCTTTACCATTCACCCTTCCGGGATCGGTAAAAATGGTACCACTCAGGTACTGAAGTTAATGGCATCTACTAGGCCCTTCCCTTCAGACTTGCTGGAAGAACTGTTAGAGTGTAAAAAATAAAACCTTATGGCACTTGTTCCGATTTTTTACATTCTATATTCAAATTCTCCCGAGGTCAACTTTAATCTTTCATCTCTTCTAGGTGGATAAAATAAAGTATCAGTCAAGTACTGGACACAATGACATCGATGAGTCCTCTTATCTCAAAATTGCTGGTCTTGGGGGCCTACATTCGAAGTCAATATTCTTCTTGTTAATAGTAGTAGTAGTAGTAGTGGTAGTAAGGCAATGAGCTGGCAGAATCGTTAGCACGGCGGGCAAACTGCTTATACGGCATTTCGTCAATCTGAGTTCAAATTCTGCTGAGGTGGATTTTGCCTATTATCCTGTCGAATTTGGTAAAATAACTACCAGTTGAACATTGGGGTCGATGTACTCGACTATCTCCCTCCCAAAAAATTTCATAGGTACAACTTATAATAGAAAGGATTATCATTATCATTTGCATCTGGAGTAATAGTTCGTGCAGAGAGAGTAGGTGTTGTTTACAACTCACTTTCCGAGGAGAAGGATTTTACTTAATAAAATTGAGTATTTATCAAAAATACTCGTACAGTTTTTGAAGTTCGCACTTTTCCACCTGAGGGAATGACAAAATATGAAAAATAAGATTTGTTTGTTTTTTATTGAAATTTATTTTTCTTATTTTCATGTTACCTGCATATAAAAATGGTTATGAATCTTACGACATGCCCACGAAAGAAAACCGAAAACGCACAAAAATAATACATTTCACACAGAAAACTCCACCCCACAAAAAACAAAACAATATTACTTTAAATGTAGCACAAATTATTAATAATTACCAGGAGGAAAAAGATAACATTAATATTATAACATCGAATATACATATACTGCATGGAAATCTTAACGAAAGCAGCAACTGTATACATACACTCATTACAGCAAACCTAAATAGGAAGAACGGACAGTTTTCCGTACATGTTTTTCAACAAACAACATTTGATATGGAATATTTTGCTGCAAGAATGAAAGCTTCGAAGGATTTTTTTTAATACAAGAAGAGCGCGAACCAATTACTACAGAGGTATGCGAAAGGAGAAAAATAACCGACCTCTGCTTTACGAAGGTAATAAGGACTTCTTTGTCCACCTAAAGAAGAGTTGGTGACAGTAATGTCAGCTATTTTACGTGAAATTCCCTTTATTGGGAGAGTTAGAGCATATAGTATTATACATGTCATTTCAGGAAAATCGGTAACGATGTCGATCCGTAGTTAGTAACCATCTTTGTGGTACCATATAGGTAGATGGTTAGGGTAGAAGTAACAATTGACGATATGTTATTGGTTGGCATCACTATGGATATACAAATCCTAATTACTCCCTATGACCCCCGGTAACCACAAAACAATATCAGAACTCTGTTGTTGGGGTTATCGAGTGGAAGGTCACAAAACTCAGTATCTATACTAGACAACCTAGCTACTATAAATGTAGGAGTTAAAACCATTTTAGGGCTTTCAATTCAAAAGGTCAATAAGAACAAGGAAATTTGGGGGAAGGGGGATAGTCGATTACACCAGCTCCAGCACTCGACTAGTACTTATTTAATCGACCCTGAAAGGATGAAGGGCAAAGTTGTCCTCGGTAGTATTTGAACTCAGAATATGAAGACAGATGAAATACCGATTTCTTTATTACCAGTAAAGGGCTACACAAAGAATTTTTTTTAAGACACCGCAAAACATAAAGACAGTACAAAACGCAAACATAAAATCGGGGTAATTAAAATAAAATGATAATATGCAAGAATGAAAAAAATGAGGCGCAATGTCCACTCGATCCCCGAAGTCGGGTGGTTACATTTATCCAGTTTTTCACTTTTACGTTCAACGTCATGTAAACATTTTAACGGTTTTGTAACTCAAAAAATCCAAACACTCGCGTTACCTTTCTTCCATTAATCATTGTTACGTCCGTCCTTAACAACTGCAAATAATCAGTTCTAGGGGGTGGTGTCTCCACCAACCATATCCGTTTCAT
>NC_068983.1:67964780-67966369 GCF_001194135.2 Octopus bimaculoides | reverse complement strand
ACCACTCTAGTTTAATATCTGGTGTAACTCTGGGAATTCGTATTTTTTACACTTCTTCTTCCTCTATAGCTTGGTAGCAATGCTATTTTCTCACTTCTTAATATGTTGGTTGCATGCTTGGTTGCCTCTTTTATAGTGGCGAACCTCACCTCAACCGTACCGAACTTTCTTCCTTTGTTGATGTACCTGGCTTCATTGACAATTTCACCCAGGCACTCCTCGATTTCTTCTTCCGTCACCATTTCAATTTTACCGGTTTCGACAGCCTGTGTACGATACACTACTGTCCTCAGAATCTTATTTTCTTTAGTCTCTTTTGAGGGACACAATTTGTACGAGTTACCCTCAACTTCTATCAAATTCCTGCTTCTGGTCACCTCCTCCATATCCAACTTGATTAACTTGGTTTCCAGCGGCACTGGCTTCCCCACCGCAGTGGCCTTGGCGTAGCTCTCCATACTGGAGACACTACCACTTGCCATAGCTGGGAAAAATGCAGCAGCTCACGTGAAATACAACCGTAATAATTCCACAAAAATCATAATTATTCACCGAGACAGTTTTCACAAAGTAACACAACAGTATTCACAATAATTCACAGAGCCGTTATACCGCGAAGCATTTCGACCGGCATCCTAACGATTTTGCCAGTTCGCTGCCTTAGAACAAAGAAATAATAACAGGAATAAATTATGGTGGTTGCTGTCCTCAGACGACGCCGGGTACAACTCGTGACTTGGTAAATGTAATTGTTTTGTTTAATACACGGGGTGGAGTACAACTCATGTCAATAGGAGATATTCTCTGCAGAGGAAGAACTCTACCTTATGAAGGAGAATCAATATCTTGTGAGGAGGAACCAACCTTCTTTCTAAACGAAATGAAATTCATAGCCCTTCGCAAAACTAACAAAACTAACAAGATCTACACAGAGGATTTTCCAGAAGGAGTACGGATGGGAGAGAAAATAAGATCACGTTTTTTAAATAGCATAAACACCCCATAGCAGAATATGGAGCGGGACACCATGAAAGTAAAGGAAGAAAGTAGAATGGAACCTTGATTAAAAACACGGGGTGCCCTTAACGCAAGTGTACGTTTAATTTATATATAAATATCTGGTTTTAATTATCGTATGGTTTATCATATTTGTTTTATTTATTCCGTGTAAATATGTGTGTTTTTATAATGTTCTAATTTGTTCTACTGTATACTATGAAACATCTTTTAGCTCCCTCCTCGTTGTATAACTTGGATTTCCTACCCACACGCCTTTACAAGATAACGTTTCTTCTTATTTTTTTGTACCTCTTCTAGCCTTTATGTCTAATAAAGAAAAGGTTTCTTCTTCTCCTTCTTCTTAAGGCGGGTAGCTGGCAGAAATGTTCGCGCGTCGGGCGAAATGCTTAGCGGTATTTCGTCTGCCGTGAGTTTACTGGTCAGACGTGTTATTACTCGCTGCGATTCTTTTAGTATAACGCCACTATTTTTTGGTGGGCGTAGCTGAGATGGAGAAAATGAAGACGTATGCAGCAGCGACGGGGAGTCGAGCTTCCGTCGTCCGAGGCCTGCTGAAGCAATATGAAATA
>NC_068983.1:67958712-67963297 GCF_001194135.2 Octopus bimaculoides | reverse complement strand
ACAGATATAAACCCACTGGGGCCCGAGGTGAATTTCGAACCCAGCGCTCCAGTGGTGAACTACGAGGAAATAAAAGATTATATAAAATGGTGAATATTTTTATTTTGGATAAATTATTGAGATAATTGTGAAAGGAACTATTAAGAACTGTTGAAATAATTGAAATAACGCGGCCGCCCCGGGGTGGGGCTGGGGTGGCCGTCCCATCATCATTGTTTAATTTCATTGTTCCATTCTATCATGTGTTAATTGTCCCCGCATGTGTGTATTGTCCCATCTGTGTTTGGCCCCTTGTGGGTAATAAAGAAATTGGTATTTCTTCCCGCTTTTTAAGTAATCTGAAATTCCTCCGAGATCAACTTTGCCTTTCATCCTTTCGGGATCGATAAAATAAATATCAGTTGAGCACTAGAGTCGATATAATCGACTTCCCTACTCCTCAAAAATTTCAGGCCTTGTGCCTGTATTAGAAAAGGTTATTGAGCTAGTAGAATCGTTAGCACGCTGGACGAAATGCTTAGCGGTATTTCGCCCGTCGCTACGTTCTTAGTTCAATTTCCACTAAGGTTGACTTTGCTTTTCATCCTTTCGCAGTCGATAAATTAAGTACCAGTGAAACACTGGAGTCGATGTAATCGATAATCCCCCTCCCCCCCCAAATTCAGTTTTGCTTTGTATTTATACAAGACTACTCCAAGTTTCAACCAGTGACCTCAAGAGACAACAAAGTAGATGTTCAAGTTGATGTTGTGATTAGGGTACCATATTTTTGGTTTTCCACAGACTATTGTTCTAGAGAATATCTGTCAAAACTAAAAGTTTATTTTAAAAGTAATTTGATGATAAGATGATAGTGTGATCTTAAGATGACAGTAGTAAGAGGTGTTTGCTATTATGTATATTTAAAAGTAGTTTTGATAATGCTGACAGATTAAAATGTTTTTGGAATTAAATCGATAATATTTTTCGTAGGATAAGAGTAGTTCCCACGAGCACTAGTTTTTGAATTTCTTCCACTTTTGGAATTCCTGGTGTGTTAGATAGGTAACAATCAGCCCCTTTTGCTATCGTTAGTAGGGCACCTCTGACAACAGGAATTGTTTTAGTCTTGAGTTTCCAAAGTTTGTCAATTTCTACTTCAAGATCTTTATATTTGCTCAGTTTTTGGTAGGTCTTGACAGATATATTTATATCGATTGGAACAGTCATAACGATGAAGAAGCATGATTTTTGTCTGAAATTCTTCAATATAGTGTCTGACCTGTTTGCACCTATCTTTCTGTCATTTTGAGCAATAAAGTTCCAAAGGAGTGAGATGTGATCATTTTCAAGCACTGGAGGTAGTTTGTATTCCTACCAGTTTTATCATAAGGCAGATCCAGGTCCTTGTAAATTACCCAGTGAATATACTGTGCCGCTCTATTATACATGTTGAGATACTCTGTAGGCACAAGAAGGCTGCACATGGAGACAATATGATCAATAGTTTCAGCCTGTTGTATACACACACGGCACGTTGTGCTACTGCCATATTTTAAAATGTTAGCCTGGTAGCTTCTTGTAGGTAGGCACTGATCCTCAGCTGCTTTGATAAACCCGCCTGTCTCTGATTTTAAGCCAGAAGACGCTAACCATTTGGGTATTTACTATTGTGAAGTTTTTCTGCCATTCATCAGTGAGAATATCTAAGGCAGCACTATTAGCAAGGGTTTACATACATTTAATTTTTCTGTGCTTGTTTCCAGTACATCTAATTCTGGGGCTTGCTGTATTTGGAATCCACTCAGATGTTTCATTGCCTGTTTTGTTACTGAGTATGATGTATTCTTGTTTTCGTGCTATCCAGTCATCAAAATTTTTCAGATAAATGTTTAGGCCAATTGTGACAATCTTCAGTATCAATTCAAGTTGTAAGAGTCAACGGCCATCCTCTTTTATTGGCAAGTGAAGTCGTTCTACGCCTGCCTTTGGGTGGTGCATTCTATTCATTGTCAACAATTTTCGAATTTTTCTCTCTAGCTTACAGATTTCAGTAATTGACCAGTTAATAATATTGAAACGGTAAGTCACAACCAGTATGACTAATGTATTAATCGCTTCGATCCTGTTTCTTGAGTTTAGCTTTGTCTTGAGTATTGCCCTTGCCCTGCGATAACATTCTCTTCTGATCTTTTCTCTCATCATTGAATGTTTGATTCCATCACCTTCATATATTCCTAAGTATCTGTAACCCATCCCCGGTTTCTAACTCCTTAACAACATTGGTCAAGTTCAATGTCGGATGTTTCTACCATTTTCCCTCTGATAAAAGTAGCTTTTGCGCATTTATCGAGGCCAAATAACATACTAATGTCATCACTAAACCATTATTATTATTATTATTATTATTATTATTATTATTAAAAAAAAAAGGATTCACGTAACTCTTCACAAAAGTAAACAGTCAAGACGAAGAGCGCGATTCAATTGTAATAGATATTTTTATTGGTTGAACAATACAAAGACATTATTATTATTATTATTATTATTATTATTATTATTATTATTATTATTAGCGGCATTTCGTCCGTCTTTACGTGCTGAGTTCAAATTCTACCGAGGTCGACTTTGCTTTTCATCCATTCGCGTTCGATAAAATAAGTACCAGTTGATCACTGGGGTCAATGTAATAGACTTTCTCCTTCTCCCGAAATTGCTGGTCTTGTGCTGAAAGTTGAAATCATTATTATTACAAGCGGCATTTCCTCTGTCTTCGCGTTCTGAGTTCAAATTCCACCGAGGTCGACTTCGCCTTTCATCCTATCGGGGTCGATAGATAGATGCCAGTTGAGTAATGGGGTCGATGTAATTGAATTACCCCATTCCCCGAAATTTCTGGCCTTGTGTCAAAATTTAAAACCAATGTTATCATTATTTGAAAGAAATGATTGTTTTTTGGCAATAAAACCACTTCCAAGTGGAAAAGTTGAGGGAATGTGAAAGACAAAACAATTATTCGGAGAGATCTTGAAGTAAGAGCGTAGAGAGTCTGAAGGATTCTATCCGATGCTTTAACGACTCCGAAATTCGCCACCTGGTGAGTGGCATAGCTGATTATGAAGAACTAAACTCTTGGTTCGTCGTTACTACGACACATTTTCGGAGTTTACTGTGTCTTCTCGGTCATCTTCTTCCGTTTCCATAAAGTGTTGCCCACAACGTAAGAGATGGCGTACTCTAAATCCTGGTTATATCACTTTTAACCTTAGTGCATCTTCTTGGCAAGTACCGCAGATTCGCTTAATCTATAATTACAATTGGCTAAAGTAAAAGTCCTCCAGTTTGTTAGAGCTTTGAACATTTATTTTTATGGTTCAAAACATTGGTCCCAAAATTCCGTTCAAAGTATTAGCAAAAAGAAGCCAATATTAGAGAAAAAAGGCAACTTGGTATTCGTCACTGGGTCTCAATTCTTACGTGGAAGCAAGCATTTCAGTTAAGCCACAAGAATTATTATAGGGGATATTTAGGAACACCATTTAACATTTCATACCTTACATTATAAAAGAGGTCTTATTTTCACCAACTTATCATAATTCCTTGATGAGGAAGTCAGAGTTTACCACTGATTAAGGTCTCATTAGGACGTTTTCTAGCACTGTTTCGGGCATTCCATTCTCTTTCTCTCAATCGGATCAATTTCTTTTTCACTGAGCGTCTGAAAAGCTTAGTTTGCGGGCCTTAGAATGCGGGCACGCTGTGACGCAGCCAACGGCAGTATCAAATGCGAGTTAGTGGGAACCCCTGCGATTTGTTAACTCCCCGTAGTCTGAATAAAACAACCTTCCGTTTGAAACCGTAGAAGACAAAATAAATTACAGACGATTGATACCCTGATATCTGCTACGCTACGCTGAAAACGCTCTCAAGCACACACACACACACACACACACACACACACACACACACACACACACACACGAGGGGGTGCTGTAAAGTCCATGGATTTGGGTAAAAGAAAATACATGAGGACCAGTTTATGATTTTATTCAACATATTCCCCTCTCAGATTCACACACATATTGCAACGGTCTTTCAGTTTTTCTAAGCCCTATATAAGGAGTCAGAAGGTTGGGCCTCCAACCAAGCCTTTCGCGAAACCCTTAAAGCAAGGAACTTTTCAGCACTTCCTCGTACTCACCCCCACCACACACACACACACAAACACTCGCTCTCTCTTTTTCTCTCACAGATTCTGCTATTCCTTTTTTTTTAAGCGGTATTTATTTCAGTTTCGGACTTATTTGATCAATCTCTGTTTGTCAAACTGCCAAGATGTATGCATATATAGATGCATGTGCATATACGAATGCTCAAACCAAGCTACTTCAAGTTCATCGAGCAATTTTTACTCGAGTTAATACTGTCACGCACTGAACCTTCAAATATATCATTACCTCCTCTCCGCCATCATCATCATCATCATCATCATCATCATCCTTTCCTCCTCCTCCTCCTCCTCCTCCTCCTCCTCCGCATTACTGCCTTGATTATCTTACCTGACCAATATCAAACCCACCACCACCGCCACCACCAGCTATCACGT
>NC_068983.1:67957163-67957618 GCF_001194135.2 Octopus bimaculoides | reverse complement strand
GTATCTATTGATTCGGAATGACTTTGGGGTGCTGGCTGCTAAACAACAATTGCACCATCATCGTTGCCAGCATCACCATCATTACAATCATCACCATCACCATTATCATCATCATCATCATCATCATCATCATCATCAAAATCCGAACCGTCTGTGCAAACATTAAAACCAGCTTACCTACCTACCT
The DNA here is from genome assembly GCF_001194135.2 of Octopus bimaculoides. Lineage (NCBI taxonomy): Eukaryota > Metazoa > Mollusca > Cephalopoda > Octopoda > Octopodidae > Octopus > Octopus bimaculoides. The sequence goes on along the minus strand of NC_068983.1, from coordinate 67,957,431 downwards.
ACCTACCTACCCGTACTGCCATTGCATACACAAGTATCAAATAACCACCATCACTTTCACTATCAATCCGCCATCCTCCAACATCATCATCATCATCGTCGTCACGATCACCATCATTCCCAACCTTATGGCTTTCACTACCACCACTAGCATTACCCCAACGAATCAGTCACCTCCTCTTTCTCTCCATCACTTCACTATCAATCTCACCACCACCACCACAACCATCACCAATACCAATACCATCACCAGTACCATCAATACCACC
>NC_068983.1:67955344-67956534 GCF_001194135.2 Octopus bimaculoides | reverse complement strand
CACCAGTACCACCAGCACCACCAGCACCACCACTACCACTACCACTACCACTTATAACAACAACAACAACAACAACACTAATAGCAACACACCTACCACCACCACCACCACCACAGCCACCGCTACCGCCATAGCAAATTACCAGCACCACCAATTTTTACTACTTTTGCTACTACTATAACATTAACAACAACAACAGCAACAACAGCAGCAAACAGCACCAATAAGCCCCACATCGATGACGTCATCTGCAAGTTATCCAATTAAAACAAGTCGGACTATTTATAGGCAGGCTCTAGTAATAAATGATTCTTGTTAATGACATCAAATAGACAAGTGTGCAGTTGGAGGAGCTTTTCTAGAATTTACTGGGATTACAAATGGGCATCATTGATTGGTTAACACTGCTTTGATACAGGAGTGTAACGGGGATGTGGATAGGGTTAGGCTGGTGCTGGGGAGAGTGGTGTTGAGAATATGGTAACGGCGTCGGTGTTGTTGATGTTGGTGTTGTTGTTGTTGGCGGCGGTGGTGGTCGTGGTGGTGATGGTGGTGGTGTTGGTATGATCGTTGGTGTTGGCGGCAATATTATTGTTAGAGCTATTGGTGCGTATTGATGTTGTTGTTGGTGTGATGGCCGTGTTAGTGTTTCTGTTGTTATGCTGGTGTTGTTAGTGTTCTTGGCGCTGTTGTAGCAATGGCCGTGCTAGGGCTGTTGATGCTGTTATTAGGATGATGACGGTGTAAGCATTGTTGTTGGCATGTTGATGTTGGTGTTGTTGGTGTTGTTAGAGTTGTTGTTGCTGTTGTTGTTGTTCTTGTGATGGCGGTGTTTGTGTTGTTCGCATATTGATGTTGTTGGTGCTGTCGTTAATATGATAGCAGTGTTGGTGTTAGAGTAATAGCGGCGTTGGTGTTGTTGGGATGGTGTTGGTGTTGGTATTGTTGATACAGTTGTTAGTGTGATGGCAGTTTTGTTAGTGTAATGATGTTGTTGGGATGGTGTTGGTGTTGGTATTGTTGATACAGTTGTTAGTGTGATGGCAGTGTTGTTAGTGTAATGATGTTGTTGGGATGGTGTTGGTGTTGGTATTGTTGATACAGTTGTTAGTGTGTTGGCAGTGTTGTTAGTGTAATGATGTTGTGGGGATGGTGTTGGTGTTGGTATTGTTGATACAGTTGTTAGTGTG
>NC_068983.1:67950414-67951993 GCF_001194135.2 Octopus bimaculoides | reverse complement strand
GTGGTAGTATTAATGTGTTTGATATGATGGTGGCATTGTTAGTATAATGTCGATCTTATTGTTGGTATGATGGTGGCATTGTTGTTATGCTGGCTTTGGAGGTAACGGTGTTAACAATAAACTACCATATGGTAGTAAAGTTATTCATACTGGCTTCAAATTTTGGCACAAGGCCAGCAATTTCAGGTGATAGGATAAGTCAATTACATCGTCCCCAGTGTTCAATTAGCGCTTACTTTATCGACCCCAAAAGGATGAAAGGCAAAGTCGACTTCGGTGGAATTTGGGCTCGAAACTTAAAGACGGATGAAATGCCGCTAAACATTATGCCCGGATTGCAAACGACTCTGCTAGTTCGCCGCCTTAATATGATGTCATTCACATTATTATTGCTGTTGTTGTTAGTGGTGTTGTTAGTCTGAGGTGTAGTATTGGTGCTACGTATGTAGCTATTAGTGATAGTTGTACTGGGATTGTAGTATTGGTGGTAGAGATGTGGTAGTTACGTTTGAAGTTATGGCGGTACTGGTACGTAGATGGCGCTAGAGGTGCAGCAGTGGTGTTAGTAGTGTGGTAGTTATTTTGGAAGTGTGGCGGTGATGTTAGTAGTGCTAGTTTAGTAATGATGCTGTTGTTGATAGTGTTATTGTTTGGGAAGTTTGTCGTAATGGTGGCCTACACAGGCATAGTGCTTAGTAACATATCTAGATGTGGATGAGGGATGGTTCGCCCCGAGCGACGCTTTTCGGACCGGGGGTGGGAGCAGAAAATTCAGGAGCTGCCACCAGTGACACACACCTTAGCTACGCCACTAATAACATTGGTGCTGTACATCATTGTAGAGATGTTTGTGATTGTGGTATTAATAGTGGTAGCCATAGTGAGAGTTGGTAGACTATAGTATTGGTATTATTGATGGGAATGGTAGATTGTGGTGCATGTGGTTGTCATGGTGGGATTGTTGAATGATTCAGAGATTTCGGTCTTTTTTTTTGATGATAGTAGTGATTATAACTGTGAATATGTTGGTGATGATAGTTGTGATGGTGGATGCGGAGGAGTCCTGCTACTGAGGGCGACCGCAATGCTGGTTATATTGCTTCAGCAACCATGATGTCGGAGGTGAGAATATGAGTGGAAATGTCTATTCCTTACTCTATTTGCCCGTTTGGCTGCTGATCGATTCATCGTTTCACCAATCCATTGATCCATCCATCGATCCATCTATATATAGAACAATCGATCGATTTATCTTTCAGTCCATTGATCCTTACATGCAACAATCCATCGAACTCCTATCTATCTATCTATCTATCTATCTATCTATCTATCTATCTATCTGTCTATCTGTCTGTCTGTCTGTCTGTCTGTCTGTCGCTCATATGTCAATCGGTTAACTGCCTTATTGTCTATGCATCAATGCATCACCCACGATTTCTCTTTATATTTCTTAGTCTCTCCTTATAGAGATATGTATAGGCATTACTTTATGTTAATGTTTATGTATACGTATGTACGTAGGTGCATGCATATATATATATATATATATATATGTGTGTGTGTGTGTGTGTGTGTGTGT
>NC_068983.1:67949082-67949734 GCF_001194135.2 Octopus bimaculoides | reverse complement strand
GCGCAAGAGTGGCTGTGTGGTAAGTAGCTTGCTTACCAACCACATGGTTCCGGGTTCAGTCCCACTGCATGGCACCTTGGGCAAGTGTCTTCTGCTATAGCCTCGAGCCGACCAAAGCCTTGTGAGTGGATTTGGTAGACGGTAACTGAAAGAAGCCCGTCATATATATGTATATATATATGTATGTGTGTTTGTGTGTCTGTGTTTGTCCCCCAACATCACTTGACAACCGATTCTGGTGTGTTTACGTCCCCGTAACTTAGCGGTTCGGCAAAAGAGACCGATAGAATAAGTACTAGGCTTACACAGAATAAGTCCTGGGGTCGATATGCTCGACTAAAGGCGGTGCTCCAGCAAGGTTGTAGTCCGTAGTAAATATAAAAATTAACTTTCAGCAGCGATAGTGGTTTATTGAGGCGGAAGGTTGTAGATTTTATATTTTACGGTATGTGAATAAGACTATAAGAGTTAAGGAATGGAGTAGATAAGATCCAGGCTACATAAAATAAGTTGGTGTAAAAACTCATTAGATACCGTTGGCCTAATGTGTAGCCTGCCGTATACACCGCACTTGGCTGTTTACCACTTCCGAGGTTCCGCTCGCTATAAAACATATGTAGCCCAGATCTTATGTGCTTCATTCCTTAACTCT
>NC_068983.1:67947003-67948778 GCF_001194135.2 Octopus bimaculoides | reverse complement strand
CTAACTCTTCGAAACGCTTAGTTTAGAATAGGGGCAGCTGATGAAAGAAATATTCTCTATGTGGCCTGTTTGTTTTCTGTGCTCTGTTTATGTTCTGTTTTTCATTTTGTCCACGTTTTTTTTGACGTCCTGTACCCAGATATGCATCTATATATACATGTAGATGTAGGTATGTACATACATGTACGTATATATGCATATACTCACATATTATTTGTATTATATGTGTATATATACATATATATATATATAAAAATTGTAAATGCAAAAAATAACAACAAAAACACAAAGGATATATATATATATATATATATAAGCGTGTATATACATGCATATGCCTATATATATATGCATACGACCGTGTGTACGCGTCTACCGATATATCTCCCTTTTAATTCTACCCAAAGCACATGCATATATTTGAATACATTCTTCTACCATGGGATAGAACTTTCCATAACCACCAACATAAACTTTTTTACTCATAACGCCTGTATGTTCTGAAAACGTAACTTTCCCGAATAAAGTGAGCTTCATATTCAAGGCTCTGATGAAACTATTGGATGTTATCCTGGTACTCAAGAAAGAGTCTAACACATAATATAGCAGAAACAGAGGTTAGCTAATGAAGTTCATTACATAACGTTTGGTTTTTTTCCCGGTATTATCTCTTTGATTTCTATAACCACTCTATACTCATATAACATTGTGTCCTGGACCATACGTATATCGGGTCCAGACATGATTGCTTATGGAAGACCAGCAGTCGCCCATGCATACCAACTTCCCCCTCTTCACGTCACCGATGTTAACCAAGGGAAAGGCAAAGGCCGATACATCTTGGTACCTGTGACGTCGCAACTCATTTCTACAGGTGAGTGAACTGGAGCAACGTGAATTAAAGTGTCTTGCTAAAAAACACAATACATAGCCCGATCTGAGAATCAAACTCACTACCTCATGATTATGAGCCCGACGCTCTTACCACTAAGCCATGTGCATTCACTAAAGTGTATATATATGCTTATGTGTATCTGTGTATACATAATACCACACGACACCATCACAAAAAAACCATACATATCCATACTCTCTCCCACTCACCACTCACCACCACACTACGCACCCACCTACACTATTTGCATTATATCTTTCATTTATAACTGCGCCCCATACAGACGCGCACACGCACACTCAGACACAGACACACACACCCATATACACACTCGCATACACACACACACACACACATACACAGAGCTAACTCTAGTGTAGGACAAGTCAGACTGGCTTTGTGCCGAAGAGACTTTCCATATACTTCATTAACAAACATACCACCACCACCACCACCATCTACACCAGCATATCCGACTTATATGTAACCCCACAGGTAGCATGATGACGTCATAACGGTTCTAATTGGAGGCAGTGCTGACATTCATACACGAACAGTTGTGGCGGCAGCGATGGTGGTGATTGAGGTGGTGATGGTGATCTTGGTAGTGGTGGTGGTTTAATTTAATACTATTAATCAATACTCCACAATGGGTAGAGTTACTTGAGTATCGTAGTATTAGACATTGATAAGAATACCTTCAGATAGCCAGATATCGATACCAACGGTAAATGAAAGAGGGAATAACAGACAATGACAGAGATTGATAGATAGAAAAGGAGATAGATAGATTGAGAGAGAGAGAAAGATATATATATATATATATATATATATATATATATATGAGAGAGAGAGAATATATGAAGTAGTGGCATTCATC
>NC_068983.1:67941943-67946372 GCF_001194135.2 Octopus bimaculoides | reverse complement strand
ACTGAGTAACAGTTTGTGAAGATGTTTCCAGCCTTAATAAAATAATACTTTACTCTACCATCGGTATTCGAGTACTACTTTCTCCTCCTGTTTTGCACCTGTATGCTCACATGTATGTATGTATGTATGTATGATTGTATGTATGTATGTATGTATGTATGTATGTATGTATCTATCTATCTATCTATCTATCTTTTACAAGTTTCACCCAAAGGCTGGAGCCATACTGGAGTTTCGCCTTTCAGTGTATTTGGGCTTCGTTTCTATACGAAGATGAAGAAGCGGGTGGACGGAACCGCTCATCTTTGTGCCTCATGCCTCGTGGTGGATTCAATTGGGATTTCAGATAAAACTTTGACCAGATGCTTTTTGAAGGTCTCCACATCTACACATCGTAAATAATGAGGTTGTTTGGCAGGATGTTAAACAGTTGTGGTCCCCTGACACCCTAGCTGTTGCAGTATTGGCTCCTTATTCGAGCTGGAGAAGAAGGGATCTTTGGTATTGTGCAGTAGCATCTGGTTCTGTGGTTGGTATAGCTTTTAATTCCAAAGTTGGGAGCTAGACCTTTCAGGATTTTCCATATGTATATCACTGCATTTCTTTCTAGGGAGAGAATCAGGTCTTTTAGCCTTTACCAATATCTCATCTGCGTCACCGAGTCAATCTTTGTGGAGTGACGCTGGATTGCTTCAATTTCCGCACCAGTTTCAAGCTCTGCGATGACCACAGTCGGGAACAGTAATCCAGACGACAGAACAAAAGCTATCCTTATTTCTGGCTCTGAATGATTTCAGCATCCATCCAGCTACTCGCTTGCACAACGTTGCCATCTTGGTAATATGCACATGGAATCTTGTATCATTATTCAGGTAAACTTCCAGGTCACGCACAGATTCTAACGCTGGGATTGCACAACTCCATAGTCCTACGTATTCCGACTGTAGTATGTCTGTGGGCCGAAAGCGAAGTACTTGAAACTTATCAGTATTGAATTGCATGTTATTTTTCTCAATCCACTTGTATATTACGTGCAGGTCGTTTTGTAGTTTTACTATGTTATCAGGGTCCTTGATCGCCTGTGATACTTTTGTGTCATCTGTCTAGCTGGTGAGAGAGGTTGACTGTACGACTGAGGGAATGTCTGAGAGAGCCATCACAAACAGTAGTGGTCCTAGTACAGTTCCTTAAGGAGTTCCGCTGCGGATTGATGTCTACCCGGAGAGAGCACCATTGGCTACAACTGTCTGATTTGTGTCTTCCAATGATATCACGGTCACGTAGTTTGTGACATATCATCCCATGATCGACTTGGACATAGGCCTTGGCAAAGTCAAGATATATCACATCCACAGTTGAGTAGCTGAGCTGCTGTTTCAGTACCCAGTCATAATGTTGTGGTAGCTGTGTGAAGCAGCTCCTTCCTGGGAGGAAACCATGTTGTGTTTTCGAGCAAGTTATTCTCTTCCAGGAACGTAATCAATCTCTTTCTGACAATGTATTCCATGACCTTGCTAATATGTGAAGTCAGAGAGATAGGACTGTAATTTATAGCATCTGTTCTGCTGCCTCTTCTATGGACAGGGCAGATGATACCTCCCTTAACAGTTTGGGAAGTTTGCCACATGCAAGGAAACCCTGAAAAACTATCTGTAGTGGCTTTGCAAGAGCTTTCTTGCACGTTTTTAGGAGAATAGCCTGACTTGTACCTGGGCCCGTTGCTGAGTTTGAGCTCTTCTCACCAATGGCTGATATTACACCTTCCTCTTTTATGTTGATTTAGTCGATGGTCGCCTTTTCCTGTGTAGGTATGCAGTGTTGAAGAACTCTTTAGGGTCGCTTATTGCATGTGTTCCAGTGAAGAGATGAAGACACTCTGGAACTGTTTATTTAGCACTTCACTTATCCTCTTGGGACCGCAGTTAGCGAACCGTCTTCTTCAAATAATGGCTCTATCTTGTAGTGCACCGAGGTAGACTCTTTCGCTAACTTGTAGAAGGCTTTGGGATTATTTTAATATTTTCCGCTGCCCTGTTTTCTCTTTGTACCTTTTCCTTTTCATGGGAGAATTTGAGTTTATTTTCGATCTCTGGAAGCACCTCTTTCAGGAGGGATTTTTCGCAGTCATTATGTTGTCCATTTAAGCGATTGGAAATCTTTATTCTGTCTTGCATGTAGTTGCTATCTTTTCTGAGACAAATTTAACGGATATAGCATGCATTATAAGTTTTATATCAATGACTTGCGTAGAGATACTTTTAAACTAATTTTGCTGGATAATCCCCTTTTCGATTGACTTCCAGGCAACCGTGTAGAAGTTCAGTCTGGACAGAGTTTGGATTCCGTCTGTATGGAATTCATCATCAATTGGTTTTGGACCATACATTGTCAGTTCTATCACGTTGTGGATGATACCTATATTGTTGGGGAAACAGAGATCTGATATGTTATCATTCCTGGTGAAGAGAGTATTGGTTGCACCATGAACAAGATTTTGTGAAATCAAGTAGAGATTATGCTTCATTGCGCTCTTTGCGTGTTATTCCAGAGATTATGTCACTGTCAAGTCATCTGATGTTGGGGACGTTGAAGTCACCCATCTGAAGTATATTAACGCTTTGATCTTGTTTTGTTAGTACTTCTTTTATCGTTGTGAGGCTTTCCTCAAATGTACGATCATGATTTGAGGCATCAGGTGGGCGATATAATGTGCATATTACGACATCAAGTTGTAGGGTTAGTGGTGTGACTGGGTTAGCGGGTGTGACATCTTCACGGATGCACAACGCAACTCCACCGTGACTGCTTTCCATTTTGTATAAGCCCTCATACTGTACTGATGGAGGATTTCACCATTGTCACTGATCACCTTCTCACTCAGTGCAGTCCGCAAGATTCTTTTATCACTTTTCCTCAGAAAGGCATGAAAGGATTTGAGCTCCTTCACAACGCTACCCTCTATTCCAACCAGTTCTCTTCCACCTTCCTTCCTAGGTAAGTAAAGCCTGCTACGTTACTTCTAGTACGAAGGGATCCACGATTAACCGTTACTTCCCTAGTATTTGTATCCATGTTGAAAAGTTCTTCCTTTGTCCATTCTACAAATCCAGTGTAGTGACGTAAAACACCTAGAGCCCACGTGTTGGTGCCTTTAATCAGATTCACTCCATGTAGTTAAGACCTATATAGCTTTTTAACTCTTCTGGTATATTCAGAAGAAATTTTCTCCTTCATCTTGGTGTTCAATATCAGGCTTAGTTGTAAAACACCAATGTGCTTGTAACCCTCTCTGTTGACTTCTCTCATCTGGAAGTTGTACTCTACTGCTGTTTACTTTTCGTCCTCTCTTCAGTTCAAAAACAACGCATTCCTCTATCCCAAATGTCATCTGGATGTCTTGAGAGAAAATTCGTACGGATTGAATAAGGGGATCCAATTAGACTCTGCTAGCTTCGCAAAACAATTTGTTGTTGTTGTTGTTGTTGTTGTTGTTGTTGTTGTTGTTGTTGTTGTTGTTGTTGTTGTTGTTCTTCTTCTTCTTCTTCTTCTTCTTCTTCTTCTTCTTCTTCTTCTTCTTCTTCTTCTTCTTCTTCTTCTTCTTCTTCTTCTTCTTCTTCTTCTTCTTCTTCTTCTTCTTCTTCTTCTTCTTCTTCTTCTTCTTCTTCTTCTTGTCGTCGTCATTATCATTATTATCATCATGATTACTGCTGCTTCTACTACCACCACTACTACCATTATTATCATCATTACTGTCAAAGCAGATAATATTTTAGGTCGAGCTTAAGTGTGAAAGGAAATCCTGTGCAACAGGTCTAAAATAATAATAATGGTTTCTAACTTTGGCACAAAGCCACAATTTTGAGATGGAGTGGGAGGGATGGGGGGAGTGTATCTGTGGTGGGTGGGGGTAAGTCGATTTAATCGTCTACTAGTAATGACTTTATTGACACCGGAAGGAGGAAAGATAAATTCAGCCCCAACGAGATTGGAACTCAGAACGTAACGTGAAATAACTGAATAATAATTGAGTCATATGAGTGCAGAATATATATATACATACACACACATATATACATATATATATATATGTGTGTGTGTGTGAGTGTGAGGGCGCATGACCTAGTGGTTAGGGTGTTGCACACGCGATCGTGAGATCGTGGTTTCAATTCCTAGTCCGGGTGGCGCGTTGCGTTCTTGAGCAAAACACATCATGTCATGCTGCTCTGCAATTACTTTGGCCTCCGACTCGTGGTACACAGTGCACCTGTTCAGGAAACGTCAGTTTGAAGGACAGAGCAATCTAATGTATAGCATATACATTTGCTCACTATAAACAAATCAGTTGTGCAGGTCGTTCGGCAAAAAAGCTTAACGCTCATTCGTTGTCTTCGACGGCAGAGCCCGTCATATATATATATATATATATATA
>NC_068983.1:67940346-67940756 GCF_001194135.2 Octopus bimaculoides | reverse complement strand
GAAAGTTTATAAAAAGTTCCTATGACGTAATAACTCACACACAATGTGTGTGTGTGTGTGTGTGTGTGTGTGTGTGCAATTATGAGCATACACACATTACGATGGAATCTCCTGTCGAAGGCGAAGTGTGAAAGTTCAATTACCGCACGGTACCACACTAAAGATGTCGAAGTGATTGCAGTGCAACTTGAGATGAAGTGTTTTGCTCAAGAACACAATGCACCACCAAGTCCAGGAATTGAAATCACGTTCTCACGATAGCAACACTCTAACAACTTGGTCATGCGCCCTCACACAAACACATATGAATTCATAAATTTATACATACATACATACATACATACACACATATATACATATATATACATGTATATATACATATATATATATATACACAAACATATATATAT
>NC_068983.1:67936181-67940170 GCF_001194135.2 Octopus bimaculoides | reverse complement strand
TATATATATATATATATATATATATATATATATATGTGTGTGTGTGTGTGTGTGTGTGTGTGTGTGTGTGTGTGTGTGTGTGTGTGTCCACATAGTGATAGATAATTACAATGAAGTGTAATGTAGTGTGTCCATATGACTGAAAATTTAGGATATCTGAGAGTGGAAATTATTTTATGAGGAGTATATAAAAATATACAGTCTGGAGGTAAATATATATTTATTCAACCATTTGTCTTTCCCATTTATATAATTCCTCATAATTCTATCTAATACTTTAACTTAATTGTTATGAAACAATATAATATATTTCTACTTTTACAGAATAAATTAATCCAATTTTCTCCATTTCCGGCCTTCCATACAGTGTATATATAAAGTGGAAATGTGTGTATATAGAGAGTTGAATTGTTGGTGTAATCATGATGTTCCGGCGATCTGATGACGCTTTTTTTTTATTTGGATTAATTTCTGAATATACTATTGTATTTTATAATGCTAAGTATACATATTAATGCAACCGTATACGCATAATTTCTTTCATACTGCGTGAAGGTTGGGAAACGGCCGTAATCCTATAGAATTCACATGGTCAGGTAAATATATATTTACGTCGTCTCATACCACCAGACTTCATGCTTATAAACACACACACACTCACACACACACACACACACACACACACACACACACACACACACACACACACACACACACACACACACACACACACATTATATCATAATCTATCTATCTATCTATCTATCTATCTATCTATCTATGACATTGTATCACTATAGCGAAGAAACTATTGGATGTTGTTATACACCACTGATCACAATGCGCTATCTCGCATTGATGTAGCTTTCGAATGATGCCGCTCCGTTAGCTAGGTGGGCACGCCGATATTCCTGATCAGAACGTCAGTCATGTGCAGGGTTACCCATTTACAACTGAATGAAGTAGAATAAAGTGAAATGAAGCTTTTTACTCAAGAACATAACGCACTACCTATCTGGAATCGAAAATCCGATGTTGCGATTGTGTGTGTAAAAACCCACTAGGTCACGCGCCTTCTCCGTCTATTTGTCTATCTGTTTGTGTTTCTATCACATACGTATATAGTTATGCACGCATACACAGATATTCAGCTCTGTTAAATAAGTGGTTACTCTCCTGATCACATTCACTAAAGAAAATCTCTGTATCAAATTCCTGACATCAAACCTAACATCTGTCATCCGCAAACAAAGATACCTTAGTACCATCATACACCGATGTCTTTGCTAATGACTTTGGATGTCCATGCAGTGTCGAGTGAACTCAGGCGTCCTCTTCGTACTTCTACGCTTGGCTAAGTAGAATGTTCAAGATCTGATTGCTGGAATGAGAGAATGTTGCGTCTAAAAGCAGACAGTTTATTTATCCAACCCGAAAGGATGAAAGGCAAAGTAAATGCCAACGAGAATTGAACTTATGGTGCGAAAAATTTTTGCATCGCGTTCTATCTGACGCTATAATGATTCTGCCAATTTATCGCCTTAAATTTCTGCTAATTTCCTCACTCACCATATAAAGCATTCCTTTAGCTGACTTATTTAGGTTTCTTTGATAAAAAAAAAACATTATACGCCAGAATATGAAAATATATTCCAAGTGAAAGGTGTCAACAATCACAACCATTCAATTAAAAAAGAAAAAAGCCGAAAAAGAAAAAAAGGCATGGCGTTGCGCCTATTTTGCAGACATTAAACAGAGGAACTAGTTTCCTATGTGTATCATCTTGCCAGGTAGTGAGGCTAAACTAAAGAAGAGGTAGGTCAAGGTAGATAATTAGGTGCAGTTAGGGTAAGTTGGGCATCAGCACTGTTTCTCAATAAAGCCGTTAATTAGTGGAGTCTGTTTTGGACCAGCCTGGGTCAGTAGGACTAAGTTCTCTTTCATCACTTGAAATTTTGCCATTACACAGCCATTTTGGCTGTTTAATGGCACGATGTGTTTTTGTGTTTTTCTTCTTCTATTTCGTATTGTTTTTTCTTGCATTCTTTTGTTTGTTTTTATTTTCTTAATACTTTCACACCACAATCTCCCATATCGTCATTTACACCCCGCCAGCACCACCAGCACCACCAGCAACCCCCCACCACTCATCTGATAGCTGCGCCACTATCATCATCATTAAAACAGCAAAAAACAACAACAACAAAAATTAACACCAACACCAGTACCAGAACTGGCGTTCTGGTACGACTAGAACCACCATCATCAGCATCACCACAACCATTACCACCGCTGATACATCTACCTCATCAAAAGGGAGCCTCTCATGCCAATGGGAACTCATTACTCGCTAGAAATAACAGCTAAATTCCCCCTCAGATCACACTATATCATCATTAAAAGAAGTACGCACTGGAAAGTGTACCAGCTATGACTGAAGAATAAAAAAGGCAACTAAAAATCAAGTACAGAAACAAATGCAAAATAGGAGAAAAAAGGCAATGCACAGAAAATACGCAGAAAGAATAAAGGATGCTGATGTAGACTTTCATAGGACACACCACCGACTCAAAGGAGCTGGCGTTAAAACAGAAAAAGGCTTCATCCTTACTGTACAAGACATACTGCTAGGCAAATAGAGAACCTAAGCTTCGGGTTGGAGAAGATATATTTATGCATGATAATGCGCTGCTTCACAATGGCCCCCATGTAAAGTCTGCAACTTTTACCAGTCTCCAGCATGCATTATATACATCATCGAGTTGAACACAGTCAGCGGCTAGGGGGAATTCCACGAGAGTCTTAAAGTTACAACTCGGGGGTGGAAAACCGCAGTTCGAGAGTCCAACTATCATCCCATTCGTATAACACTGGGCGGGGGTTAGTCTGGTTAACGCATCCTCGGGTAGCAAGTCTCCAGTTTTGCAGTTAATCCCAACGCCATGATCTTCTACATAGCGGATATTACAGTTTTTGCTTGCGAGAGGTATCGGCTCTAGGGGCACCACAAGAATCATCTGCCCCTTTTTGCTGGCTATATCAGGATTGTATCTCGCAAGCTTGCCCCTTTTAGAAATCGCTGCGTTGGATCTTGTGGAGTCGTGAAACTTGGTATTACTATTCAAAATGCTTTGATATCTGTGCTGTGGGGCAAAGATACTATCGAGAATTTGGAAGAAAAACCTGGGGATATGAGTTTTAACGTTACGGAAGAAGAGTGGGCCAAACCATGTAACGTGCCGACTTCTCCACCCTCTCCAACTGTCGGAAATTGATCTAGCGATCCTGAACGAAACTTACAGGGTGTGTTTTGAGGTGTTTTGAGGTGAATTTAAGTGCTATTTCTAATAGGCACTTTCTAATGTTTGTTTGTACAGGCGTTTCAGTTAAACATTTCTGATATAATCACATGACCATATATTTTTGGTGAAGAGTATGGTCGGTTATATTGACCGAGTGAACGTGGTCGCTCAGCCTGCTCGAAATACCAGCGACATCTCTCTAATATCACATCACAATGTCATAAAAAACCCAGGAGACATTGGATAGTGTAACCCTAGGTTCCCTGAACATAAAAATGGTTACGGTTGGGATGTCTGTCCGCATATATCTACTTGATCACAGTTAATGTGAAACTAAACAATAATATAAAAATCGCAGCTGTAAGCACAAGATCTTTTCCACTAAGTTCTAAAGTAAAAACCATAACCAAAAACAGGCATACGTAAACAGCATAAATATCAATAACCTCACCGGTCCCTGTCCTGGGATGTGCATCATCAATAATATAAGTACAGAAAAACAACGACTCTCATTGCCAAGCAAAATGTTTTATCGTACCAATGAGGTCACTGGTAAATCACCATCATCTCTCTGATGAAGCTAAGTGAACAAAAACTTAATAATAGGTGTCAAGGTCTACTTCCACACACAAACGCCCACATACACCTCCACCACTCGCACACACACACACACACACACACACACAC
>NC_068983.1:67934300-67935223 GCF_001194135.2 Octopus bimaculoides | reverse complement strand
TTCTTCCTGTTTCTGTTGTACCTGTAATTCAAAGGGTCAGCCTTGTTACACTGTGTCACGCTGAATATCCCCGAGAACTACGTTAAGGGTACACGTGTCTGGGGAGTGCGCAACCACTTGCACGTTAATTTCACGAGCAGGCTGTTCCATTGATCGGATCAACAGGAATCCTCGACGTCGTAAGCGACGGAGTGCCAACAACATTTATGAAAGTTCACATTTAATTGTTTTTTATTCAATCACATAAAAAAAGTCTGTAAGCTTCTTCTGGCACAGTCCTTTCCTCATCTTAATCTGTGTCTACCTGGGGTAGTCTGGGTCATAGTCTTCACATTCAGTGTATTATTGAGGTGTGAGACAGCCGTTGTATGTGGCTTGGCTGGGGCTGATGTCTCCGCTTCCTCTGTGTCATCTTCTTCTGGCTCCTCCTTAATCTGCTCCACAATCTGGGTGTCTGTCAGTGTCTCTGTTGGGGGTGTGGCTTCCTCCACTCCCTGCCACATGTTAAACCAGTCTTGCAGGGTCATTATCTCCTCTAGGCGATCCTCTAGACGCTGTTCTGCTGCCCTGGTCTCCTCCTCAGCGAATCCCATAAATTCCTCTTTTTCTGACTCTAGCTCTGGCTGTTGGGGCTATGGGAAAGCTGCACCAAGGGCCTTGTTCCAGCAGTTGGCTATGGTCTTGGTTGACACTGCAGTCTAGGCTCTGCCTGATAAGTAATATCCACCGAGGTCGACTTTGCCTTTCATCCGTTCAGATCGATGAAAGAAGTATCAGGGTTGATGTAATGGGCTTCCCCACCCCTTCAAAATTGCTGACCTTGTGTCACAATAAAAAAAGATTATGTATATTATATATATATATATGTTTGTATGTATGTATGTATGAATATATATATATATATATATATATATATATATATA
>NC_068983.1:67932459-67933662 GCF_001194135.2 Octopus bimaculoides | reverse complement strand
TGGCAACCTGGCAAATTTCATATGAAAACGAAGAAAAAATGTTTTAAATTTAGAAAAATATGTAGAAAAGTATTGCTTAGTTACTTTTATTACTTACACTTGTGTATAATAAAATTAATAATTACTCGTTTTGCCAATGTGCTTTTAGTTATATTATATGAAATTCACGCTGCATTAAGATACCCCTTGCAGTGCAATAGTGAACCCCCCACCACCTGGCAGAACTCTTTGAGTACCACAGATCTTTAGTGTTTTTGCCAGCTTATTTTTGTCTCCTCGCTGCTACCATACATTGTTAGTTTCTAGTGTTTCTCCTATTGCAGACTACTCACACATTGACAACGTTATAAACAAAGTGAAATTTCAGATATTGTTTACAAATGTTGTTGTTGTTGGTGGTGGTAGTGGTGGGAGTAATGATGACTGGATTGGAAGCTGTAGTAGGGGAAGAGCTTAGCTATTTCGCTATTTGACAGACGGTTGATTACGTAACACCACCTTGGTATACGACTGTTTCTCTCAGTGCTACACCTGGTGGCTGACATTGTCTGATGGCATATGGCCTTGTGTCATGGTGTTAGTGTCTGTGCAAAATGAGTGTGTGTGTGTGTGTGCGTGCGTGCGTGTGTGTGTATGATTGGTGGTGTTAGTGTGTAAGCATGAAATGCATGTGTGTGCTGTCCGTGTCAATGTACATATGTGTGTACAGGTATGGTATTTGGGAAGTGAGGAATGTGGTTGACAGAGCAAGGACAGATGAGTTAAGTAAAGCAGGGAAAAATATTAGAAGAGGAGAAAGAAAGAGGTATGTGCATCTGTGTATATGAATATATGTATGTATGGTTGGGGTATTCGGCTTACGATCGTAAGGTCGTGAGTTCAATTCCCGGCGACGCGTTGTGTCCTTGAGTGAGAAACTATATTTCACGTTGCCCACTCCTCTCAGCTCGCAAACATGAGTAGTATTTTAAAAGAGCCAGCCTTGTCACATTCTGAGTCCCGCTGACTCTTTATGAGAAATATGTTAAGGCTACAAGTGTCTATGGAGTGCTCAGCCATTTGCACGTTAATCTCACGAACAAACTGTTCCGTTGATCGGATCGACTGGGACCCTCGTCGTCGTAAACGGTGGAGTGCTAGTTTCAGTTATGTATGTATGAATGTATGAATGTATGTATGTATGTATTATGTATGTATGTATGT
>NC_068983.1:67930154-67932449 GCF_001194135.2 Octopus bimaculoides | reverse complement strand
ATGTATGTATGTATGTATGTGTGTGTGTGTGTGTGTGTGTGTGTGTGTGTTTGTGTGAGTGTGTGTTTTATGGATTCTCTTGTCGCGAACTACAAATGAGGGTTCAGTAAAATAAAGCGTTAATCATTTACTGTGGACACGAATGTGTCTCTTGAGGCCTGCTGGCACATTGCAAACCTTTTGGCAAATGGAACAAGTTGAGGACTCAGTTTGCTTGAGTGCCTGTGGATCATTTACTATGTGTTTTCTCGAGTGGAAGGTAAGGGCCTGCTTTGCTTTGTGCCACAAAGCCACAATGACAAGTAAGGTTTCCATTTAGAGGGGCAGCTTTTTGCCAGCGTGCTTTCATGCTTGCACAAAGTTGGTCTTGATGTTGGAGTCGACTTTGTTCAAATCTTTGAACTGAGGAGAAGTAGGACTGGCGTCACGCCTTGCTTTCTGATGCTTTATTTTTTCAGGAAGAAAGGAAATTTGTATCGCTTCAGATTGTCTTTTAGCTTGTCTCTTGAAGCGTAGAGTGGACTTTTAACTCAACTCGCCTTCCTGTTGGGAATTTGCCGAAGAGATGTTGCTACGGAATTCTGATATCACTCATACGTGAGAGATGATTCGACCATCTTAGTTGTATTTTGATGAGGATGACTTCAGTACCTGATATGTTGCATTTTGTTAGAACCCCACTGTTTCGAATATGGTCGCTCGGTTTTGTGTTAGGGATAGTACGCAAGCATCGCATATAAAAAGCGTCAAGCTTGTTGATGTGCTTTCGCTATAGAATCAAGATTCAGCACCATAAAGCAATGTTGTCAAGACCACCGATTTATATACATTGACTTTCACCTTCAATACATCGTGGCTGTTCCAAAGTCTGTGAGAAAGCTTACCGAAAGCGGAGCCAGCCTTTCCATTTCTGGGCTCAGTTTCTTTATCCACCTTAGCGTTATTGGACTCAATGGAACCAAGATAAGTACAAGAAGAAACTATTTTTAATGCTTTCTCATCAACATATAGAGTAGGGGCAACAATGGGAAGATGGTCAACAAATGGGCTCCTGGACAAGCTCAGTTTTCTTGTTGCTGATAGTCAGACCAAAAGCCTTCGATGCATGTGAGAAGTTGTTTAGAATTCATTGCATTCCCTCAAGAGTGTGTGCTACGATTGCACAATCGTCTGCGAAGAGCAATTCTCGAACTGTTTGCACCTAAGTCATAGAGTTTGCTTTGAAGCGCTGTTGGTTGAACAAGCTACCATCAGTTCTGTATTCAAACTTTACTCTTTTAACACCGTCGGACGCCGTTTCCAGCATGACGGAGAAATACAAAGCAAATAAGAGCGGTGCAAGAACATAGCCTTGTTTTGTCCCATTTGAGACTGTGAATGACACGGATACTCCCTCTAGATCTGACAGAAGCCATTATCCCTTGACAGAAAGAAATGATGACATAGAGCATCTTTTCGGGAACACCCAGCTTTCTAAGGACAACCCAAAGAACATCCCTATGTATGTATGTATGTATGTATGTATGTATGTATGTATGTATGCATGCATGCATGCATGTATGTATATATTCATACATATATGTATGTATGTCGACAGCTAACCGCATTACCCTGCTTTTAAAATACAATCATCCCCCGAATTACGGTTACTTCAGATTACATGATATCACATTTACTGAAATTTTAAAGCATGAACACTTATTTCGGTATAGGGTCTACAAATTTGCTGTTATGGAGACTCAGATAAATTTTGTGAATTTAGAACTTGCGTTTTCTCTTTAGCTAAAAGCCCAGTCTTCGGCGTTTTAGCTAAGATCAAAATAGCTAGCAACTTGAAAAACTATAATCACGATACATACATATATACAAACATTCATACATACATACATGCATACATACATACACACATACACACACATGCACACTTACACTCAACTAAGCACACATATATAGTGGAAAATTAAGATAAACTCGAGTCCAAATTAATAATTTCTACGTACGTTTCACTATTCCATTTCTTCGGAACTCAGCGTTGTACTGTGTGCATTTGGATGCCTAACCGCAATGGATCATCAGGGGAACACTTTATTTCATTTTATTACAGAGATCTAATATCTAATTTTTTTTACTACATATGCTCTGTGTGTCGTAACTTGTAGCAATGCCAAATACAGTGGTAGACTAACTATACTGGAAAAATAATAATCTACTTTGAGCTCTACGCATACAGTTGTAGTACATTTAACTATGTATACACACACACATACACAATATATATATATATATATATATATA
>NC_068983.1:67928296-67930053 GCF_001194135.2 Octopus bimaculoides | reverse complement strand
AATGTGCATATGCATGTGTGTGTATATGCAAAATTTGTGCACGCTTTACTCTAAACACTTGCAGAATGTAAGCTCGAATTTTTCACTGTGAATATTTGTGTTGGGGTCTATATGTACATTTTTCTTGGATTAAGTGTATATCTATCTATCTATCCACCCCTCTCTCTCTCTCTCTCTCTCTCTATCTATCATCCTTCATACTGTATGTGTGTATATCTGTTAGTATGTGGGTGTACGACTGAGGTTTGTGTAGAATATCTCGTGGAATTACCAGCTGAACTATGCTTTTTTATCCCAAAGAAGACTGTTTTAATTTATGTTTGACCATGTTGAATATGTATCTTCAGTGAAAAAACCTCGAAGATAGTTATGTCAAATAGAGAGATATTCAAGTTTGCTGACATGTAAGGAATTATTGGTATAATATTAGTTATTGACATGCATGGCATTTGTATTTAGCGCTTGTTTTTACTGAACAGTCAAAGTCCCGATTAGTAAAAATCATAGAGCATTTGAGAAGTGAGTACAGAGCGCTATTATGATTATTGACAATTATGTGATTGAGGCAATAGTGAAAACATCGTGTATAATGAAGATAACCGTAGCAGTGTCTGCACATTGATGCGCATTTGATTGATAAGCTTTATAACAGACACTTTTACGTTCACAGAGGGCTTATATACAAGAAAACTACTTGTGTGGAAGTAGGTAAGGTAGAAACATGTAGGATATTATACTGGACCTTGGCTTATCATCAGTCATGTTTCTGTTCACTGCTAACACATTAACCTGTTTATATTTTACTCTCGACAAATATTGTTTCGAAAATGTGTTTTATAAGTATTGTATCTGGTTTGGGAATTTTATTTCTAAGCACACTACCTCCTCTCAATGCATTGATAGATTGCAGTTTCCTGGTGAGCTCCCCATCCAAGGAGGCGCTTTAACGTCCAGATTCTGAACAACTGATTTAAATTATTTCGGAAATATTGTTAGGCGTTGTCAGAAGTTTGGTAATCCAGAGAGAATCACAAAGATCGAAAGATTTTTTTATATCCCTGATTTGTTATATTTAGTAAGGAATGGGCATTTAATGGTGACTACTGATCATCAGCATAGAACTGGGAGAGCTTTCAACCCTTATGCATCTAAAATGTTCGTTGCGTATATCTATATAAAGCAGCGGTTCTCAACCTGTGGTCAGCAAATGTAGTACTGGGAGTCCGTGAACTAAATTCAAAATTTCATATATATAAAGTATAGGCATATTAAAAGGGGTATGTGGGAAAACTCATTTAAATAAAAGGGTTGGGAACCACTGTGAAAAGGCTGGGAACCACTGGCATAAAGTGTGGAATTTTGTTATACCTACTCCCGTTACCCCAGTTTACGTGGAAAAAGAAAAATGACAAATTCTTAAAAGAGAAGTCATCAGCGACATATTAGCTTTCTATCCAGAGGAACTTGTGGAGGCGCAATGGTCCAGTGTTTAGGGCAGCGGACTCACGGTCATAGGATCGCGGTTTCGATTCCCAGACCGGGCGTTGTGAGTGTTTATTGAGCGAAAACACCTAAAGCTCCACGAGGCTCCTGCAGGGGATGGTGGCGAACCCTGTTGTACTCTTTCACCACAACTTTCTCTCACTCTTACTTCCTGTTTCTGTTGTGCCTGTAATTGAAAGGGTCAGCCTTGTCACACTGTGTCACGCTGAATATCCCCGAGAACTACGTTAAGGGGACACGTGTCTGTGGAGTGC
>NC_068983.1:67926915-67927565 GCF_001194135.2 Octopus bimaculoides | reverse complement strand
TATATATATATATATATATATATATATATATATATATATATGTATGTATGCACGTATACTTTTATATATTAATATGTAAAAAAAGACGTCTGTAATATGATAGAAAAAAAGAAAGAAAAGCGTGGAGAGGGAGAAAGTGAGAGAGAGAGAGATAGAGAGATAGAGAGAGTGAGACAGAGAGAGAATGAGATTGAGCAAGAGATGAAGGTTTAAGATCTGATCCTGCAATTTGTATAGAATGCCCAGTGGAAATGTAATTATATGCAAATATATGTAAATAATATTTCTTATATAATCTAACCGGCTATATTTATGCATGCAGCCATATACATACATATATACATACAAACACACACACACACACACACAGACACACACACACACATATTTCTTTTTCCTGTGTTCCTTACTTTCTATCTTCTTTATTCTTTTGATCAACCTCGAACGCCCACATTTCTGTCTTCATACTTGGCGCAACCGCAACTACAACATTCTCCACCACAACCACCGCCAATACCGCCACCGCAACAACCGCTGCAGCCAATACCACAAACGCTGTATCCAACACTGCCTCCAACCACCGACTTCACCCCCACCCATCCCGACTACTACTACTACTACTACTACTACTACTACTACTACTACTACTA
>NC_068983.1:67924902-67925371 GCF_001194135.2 Octopus bimaculoides | reverse complement strand
TATATATATATATATATACATATACATACATACAAATGTATATTCACATATATATATATGTATATATATATGTGTGTGTATATATATGTATATAGGTTTATATATATATACATACATACGTGCATACATGTATATATATATACACACGTATATATATATATATATATAAGCATATACATGCATACGCACACAATTTTTATTTATATATCTGTTTTTATCAATTTATCGCCCCTGTTTCAAAGCAAGTAATTCATTCCTGTAGTTGCTTTGCTACATTTGAGAATTAACTTCTGTCCGTCTGCTTGTCTGTTTGTCTGTATGTCCGTCTTCCCCTTCCTCACACACATACATACGCACAAACGCATGTATGTGGATGCTTGAGTATTCATATAATTATACAAAAGGAACATATCCTTACAAATCAGGAAATACACACACATATCTGCCTACACTCTTACATACACACGTA
>NC_068983.1:67917955-67924892 GCF_001194135.2 Octopus bimaculoides | reverse complement strand
ATACGTACGTACATACGTAGGTACATACATACATACATACATACATACATGCGTACATTCATACATGCATGCGCGCGTGCGTGCATGCATGCATACATGCATACATGCGTATTATACATACACATACATATAGATACATTCGCAGATACACATTTACACTTATACTGAATGCTCAAAGAACAAATCAAGCATTAAAAAAAAATCACGAACTATAGCATGAATTACCTCAGTGTTGACCAGCAACTGACCATACAGCATTCCTTGGCCAAGTGCAACAAGTAGCAGTCTGTGCATGTCCCTAATCATGCATTGAACGCGTGAACAATGATTGATCTTGGAAAAAAAAAAAGGCGCTGTTTAATCAATAAGTGACATTCTATGGATATGTAATAATATATGCTAAGAAGGAGATTAATGAGCTTCATTAGTCATCGAGTAGATCTATTCTATGGTAAAATTAAGTACTTGATAATGACCGGCAGTCAGTAGGACAATGGATGCTTTCTCACAAATGCGGAAAACCGATAGCTAATCATTATACGTACGTGAGCACTTATATATTCATGCATATATATATGTGTGTGTGTATACATACATATACATACATACATACATACATATATACATACATATATATATATATATATATATATATATATATATATATATATATATATATATATATATATATATATATGCATGCGTATTTATATGTAAATATGTATGTATATATATGTATATACATGTATGTATAAATTTAAATACATACATATATGTATACAATCATATATGTATGTGTGTGTGTGTGCGTGTGTGTGTGTGCAGAACGAAGTATGGCCATTGCTTGAAAACAATCTACAAAGTAGCAAAGAATATTTTGGCCCAGCTGATGCATTGCAATTTTAACTACTACCATCATATGAATTATCTCTTCTCAGTTAAATGATATGCAGAATCATGGTTTAGGCCAGCAGAAAAAGAGATGACATTTACTTCATGATTGGCAGGCATGTGTTCTTTCAGGTGGGAAAGATGATTAGCTTGATTTGGTTCATGTACCTTCGAGTGTCTAACATGACCAGCCATAGATATCTTTACAAGTTGAACATTTGAAAGGATTATTGATAATCATAGTGTGTACTTTTCTCTGTACTTCAAATTCACTGTACGCGTTGAGCCTCTTCTTCCCCAATTCCATAACGTTTGCAATTAGTTCTCAACTCGTCATCCAAATATTATTTTTCAGTTCAGAACAGATTTAAGGAAGTATTTGTATTTTAACTCCAGTTTGTAAAAGGATTTTCCACAGAACATAGGGAAATGCTTTGGGTTTTTCTCATTTTCCATACGATATATATGACTTGCCCATACAAGTCTGCTATGTCACCATAGTTATTCTATACTTACAATATTTGTTTCAAGACATCATCATCACTCACACAGACTCTCCAAGATCGATGCAAAATTTATTCATTGAAAATACTTTCGCTGAAAATGTTCCAAATGTTTAACACGCTTTGACTATTATGTTTATATTTTCTAGCAATATAACAAAATATGCAAAATACACGTTTTAAAAATAAATAATTTAGTGTCATGTTTTAATATATATTTGAAACCAGAGTGAAGATTGTAATTTTCCGAAAGGCATCCATGATGTTTCTGAGTTGTTCATGTTTGATATTCACATTTAATATGATACATACAAGGAAACGATACTTAACACATGCCTGTTCCACCAGAACATAACAGCAGCCGATGATAAGCATCTTTCAGTTGTGGATACTGATCAGAAGTCAGTGATCTTCACTTCTGATGAATTTGTGATTTTGTGATTTCAAAAGAATGTTGCTTTGTAAATTAACAATCAATATCTGTAAATCCCTAACATTTAAATTAAACTGTTTTCCAAGTAGTTCTTGACACACAACTGCCATGTTATTTGTACCGAGCGGAAAAGCGAAAAGAAAACAAATTAAACCATTATATCACTTTTCAAATTGACTCAGTATATTTTCTAGAAGCATTACAAATTCTTCATAATTATTATGGCTTGCGATTGAAGTTAGACCCATCTTATCAGACAAATCTTTGATATATATGTATGTAGGATCAATTTTTTGAACTAATTTCATTTTTAAAAAAGTTTATGAAAAATCCTGACTGATATAATTTTTTAATTTTTAATTTGGAATGCAATAATGAAATCATTGAATTTTGTTATGGTGGTAGTTGTCGATGCCAATAGTTCGACGATGAAGACTCACTTGTTCGATCAACCGAATTACTTGCTCCTGAATTAATGTGTTAGTAACTGAGCATTCCATAGAAATATTTACGCCTAACGTAATTGTCAGGCAGAATCAGCGTGACACAATGTGCGATACAAAGCTGTACTTTGAATTACGGGTACAATCCACCCGATGGCTTTCTATATAGTTTCTTTCTACCTAATTTCTCTCACCAGGTATAGACCGACTCTAGGCTATAGAGAAGAACATTTGGTCCAAGATGCCAAGTTGTGGGATTAAGCCTGGGACCTTCTGTTGCGAAATCAACTTCCTTATCATTCGCCTATAGTTTTGTGATATCTGTTAACACTTCTTTGCTTCAAAGTCATTCTTTGTCTTCAAGAAGCGCTATATTTGTATTTTGTTGTCATCATGGAAATCTTTGATATGTGGCAACCACTGCCTGATACTTTCCTCAACCACTTCGCTTCATTGTGAAGCAAATCTCTACCGTGTGCACCAGCTTGTGAAGGAAATTGGAACAAACTTTGTTGTGCTTTGGTTCTAATAAAATTGAATTTTTGCCGTTACTGGTTAATCGTCATCAAGATTTATTTCTTAAATAACGCTTGTTGCTGTATTATGCAATGGAAGAAATAAAATTTAGAATTAAAAAAATATATTTTTTATCAATAGAGCCATTTTAATTTCTAGTGCAATATCTTTCACAGTAGGTATAAGTGTTTTTTATTGGTATATTTTCCGATGCTACGAATCTTCTAAAAATATATTTATATTTTCTTCAGCTGTTCCTGCTTTCATAGGAATAATGCTGATTATTCCTCTAAAGTGGAATCAGGAAAAAGCAAACGTGAAAATATGCTTGTGTCTTGTCACACGCGTCAAGTGATTAATCCAACCGATCCAAAACCCAAGCACATTATTTAATTTTTTTTTAGGGGAACGTACTTCATTTGCCTTCTTTTCAAGCCATCTTGTCACAGCTGTCTTGATAACTGCATACTTACCGCGGAATCGATAACTTCTTGTTGGCTTTTAATATTTTTCAAATACAGAATTAGCAGTTTCTGACAGATGCAGCTTCCTTATAATACCTCGCCACATTTAAAAGGTTTTTCTTTGGTGTGCGAAATATACGGATCACACGTAATGAAGCTGTCGTTGCCGATAGAGATTTCTTACAAACTGTCTAGAAAATCAGTTGTTGAGAATTTAGTGGTATTTTAAATTTTCTAACTCCGCCTTTCAAGAAAAAAATCTCGATCGCGATTTAGATGTAAAGATTGAAAATGATGTTGAATATTGACATGCTTTGTTATGGAAACTATTGTTTGGCAAGTCAAAGACACAGCGGACGTTTCCTACGTAATATCTTAATGGATCTCTATCGGTTTCCATGATGAGACAACTGAACTTTCTGCTCAACGAATTAACGTGTAAGTAGTTAGATATACCACTAAGTCTTGTATTTCAATGTAATTCTGAAGCAAAATCAGTGAATTATAGATACAATTCGCCCAATTGGTTCCATACACTTTCTGGTAACCCTATTTCCTTCACGTCTTGTGCGTCCACTTCTTAATATATCAATGCATAGGACATCTGGACGCGACCCATCAAATATCGCTTCGCGATCGATTGTTTGATCATTTAAGGCTTGAGCTGTAACTCTTGCATGTTGACTTCAGGAAATACATGTCCATAGAGGGAATTCTAGAGGTACGATATTCTCTGATTAAATGGGTTAAAGATGGATGTAAGGACTAGGACTAGACGAGAAGTGGATGATGATAGGAGAGACGTGTAGTTTGATCTACCAGTGGAAGATTTTAATTAAAAACAGAAGAGTTCATATATACCTACATCTGAGCAGGGAATTGTACTTCTCTTGTAGTTCGTCTCGGACTCATGACTTACATTTTTTCACATTTCGAACATTATGCTTTTTCAATCCAAGAGCAAGAGATTTAAACTATCTACTGAGTAAAAGAGGCAATGAAAGGCTTAAAGCCCCAGATGCGACTGGAAATCTCTCTTTTACTCTTTTACTCTTTTACTTGTTTCAGTCATTTGACTGCGGCCATGCTGGAGCACCACCTTTAGTCGAGCAAATCGACCCCAGGACTTATTCTTTGTAAGCCTAGTACTTATTCTATCAGTCTCTTTTGCCGAACCGCTAAGTTATGGGGACATAAACACGCCAGCATCGGTTGTCAAGCAATGCTAGGGGGGATAAACACAGACACACAAACATATACACACACATATATACATATACAATTTCCGTCTACCAAATCCACTCACAAGGCTTTGGTCGGCCCGAGGCTATAGTAGAAGACACTTGCCCAAGATGCCACGCAGTGGGACCGAACCCGGAATCATGTGGCTGGTAAGCAAGCTACTTACCACACAGCCACTCCTACGCCTATACGTAACTATGGACGATATAGTACACGTGATTAACAGCTGCCAACAATTTCCAATTAAGTACTGACTTCTAATATGGCATAAAGGTTGTAGCTAAAATAATATACAATGCTGTGAAACTTTTGATTCTTTTTTCCCCAATCTAAAGGAAATATTTCAATTAATGAAGATTTTTTTTGTGTATGACATTTAGTTGATCATCGCTTAATTTAATTATTTAAATCCATGCCATTGAACAAGTAGAGTTAATTCCATTAGATCGTTAACTGCGCAAATTATGTTGGCCATTAAAAGTCTATGTCACCTCACTAAACACGTTTGCTTAGACCATACTATGAGGAAGTTCAATAGATCAAAGCATACTCATAGCGGTTCTTTTGAGTGATTAACTTTAATGCTTTGAAATTCTTTCTTTTTTTTTTGAGAGTTGTAACAATCATCATTAGGTAATTGTTTTCTTTCTCCAACTAAGAATGAAATTTCAACTTCTGTTAATTACAAATATATTTGAAAGGTATTACACATGTGATTAACAACTGCCAATAATTTCCAGTCAATTAGTAACTTCTAATATGGCATAAATGATGTTGCTAAAATAATATCCATCATCCTTGTACTTGACTTAGTTAAGTTATTCCTGCAAGTTTTATATCATTTTTTTTTGATCATGCAAATTGCACAGGCCTACAATCACCCGTACCGCTTTTACAAATGTACTCCGCAGAAAATATTTTTGATGTTGAATACATACATTACAGCACAAGAAATATTGGTGGAACATTTTCAGTAAATCATCTTTCAAGTATAATAATGAAAACACAACGAAGCAGATACAATTACAATCCAGCACTTGTGATCATTTTTTTCTCAAGATCAATGAGAAAGTGTATATATACCGATAGCTGCTTTAGCCAGATTTTCTTTTTACATTGGTACACGTAGTTATTCGAGCAATTGGTTTTGCTACTGTTTTAGTCTTAATCTACAAAGTACCTATATATCTTTTGTCGAGGTATACATATATATATATATATATATATATATATAATTTATTTGTGTGGTAACAAGAGTAAAAATGGTTTCATATGAAGAGATCTTCACAATCGTTCAAGCGTACCGCATGGAAGTGTTGGAACTCGTCTCAATTTTGGACGGGAGTGCGCAGGTTTCACGAGACTGAACGGGATTTCGAAATAAATGCACAGATCACGGGAGGTAACTTATAAGAATACCTTGATTGTTATCTCCTTTGAATTAACCGTATGAATATATTCCATGCATATATATCTCTGGAGTGTGAGAATCTAGCATAAGTTCATGCATATATATGTCTTTAATGTATGATGTATATATAAAGCATAATTTTCAGATATTCGATATCAAAAGAACTTATTCTGGTTGATGGGGATGGCAGAGTTGGTGGAAGTAATGCTTGAAATTTCGAAGTTTGAATTGTTTGTTGTGCATGCAAGGGCAAAAAGTTTTCTACATAATGTTTAAAACATTCACTGCTGATCTTATATTTAACGTTTCTCTGATACAGAGGTCACATTTGCTGCCTCGTCTCCTATAATTGCTGAACTTAGCCATGATGCACATACACGCGCACACGCACTCTCTTTCTCTTTCTCTCTCTCCCTCTCTCTCACGCACACACAAACTCACAAGTAACTGAATAGGCGGGAGAGTATATATACTTTTGTGTATTCGGTTCTATTTCTATTGTTTTTCAACAAACCTATGTGTATGTATATATGCACACTTACATACATATATACATACATGAACACACACAAACACATATTTTTATATGCAGTGCGCCTCGGAGGTCATTTATTGTAAGGGAGACAATCATTAGAGCAATCTTCGCGCGATTAGAATTTTGAATTTTAAATCGAAAAGCATGAAAGAAGATTCATGACATGTACATATTTAACTTTTTTACTCATTATGATTATTTAAAAATTTCTTTCTTATAGTTAATCATATATAGCCTTATTTCACTCAATTTTGAAATCGTCAGTCTGGCATAACTTTAGTCAAATAAATTAAATTATATTAAAGATTTGATGAAGCCAGACATTTCTTATAGTATGAAAATAATTACATTTTAGAAGACATTCATGAAATAGTGCTATTTTTCTTTCTTTTTTCTTCCTTTTCGTCATAGAACGTTAAGTTTCGCAGCTGAGAGAGAAGAGAAGAGAGAGAGAGAAAGAGAGAGAGAGAGAGAGAGAGAGAGAGAGAGAGAGAGAGAG
>NC_068983.1:67916430-67917793 GCF_001194135.2 Octopus bimaculoides | reverse complement strand
GAGAGAGAGAGAGAGAGAGAGAGAGAGAGAGAGAGAGAGAGAGAGTGAGATTTTCCATACAGATTAATTGTTTCCAGAAAGTTCTACCCCATGAAGTTTTCGTAGTTATTATTATACTCTCAACTACGAACGAAATTCACGAGTCATTTTCAGTATCTTCTTTCTAGGCGTAGATATTAGTAAGAAAAATGCTATTCCAAAGTAACATATCCTTCGCTATGTGTTAGAAGAGACATCTGTTCGTACACTTATCACTTTGACTGTTCTTCGACATTATGTGTGCATACTTTAAGAATTCACTGCCAGTTATTATACAGAAGATAATCATTTCACGTGACATTATTAATATAAATTAGCCATCTATGAACATACTTAATATAAGCACAACGTTAAGGTGGTGAGCTGACAGAATCGTTAGTGGCATTTCGTCTGTCTTTAAGTTTTGAGTTCAAATTCCTCCAAGGTCCACTTTGCCTTTCATCCTCTTGGAGTCGCTAAAATAAATATTTGTTGAGTATTGGGGTCTATGCATTCGATTGTACTCCCTTCCTCGAACTTGCTGGACTTGAGCCAAAATTTGAAAACAACATACATACATCGTGGAAAGCAAATTTATTGCATTATTCATCCGGGGATAATACGTGTTGTGTTTAAAACATCGCAGGTTGATGAAAATCGTCCTACATATGACAAAGAGTCCAATATGTCCTTTACTTGCTGAAGTCGTTACAGCATGATTTTTAGGAAAACTTGGCTGCTGTCTTATAGGTGTGCAGGCCTTCTCTTTGGCTCCTCGTAAACTTTGTGTTGCTTTCGTAGACGAACAAGACTATGACGAAAAACATTCCAGTCTTGACAAACCTGTTCAATATCACCTTTAGTGAAGACGGTTGAATGTGCTTTGCGATAGTTTTGATGACTACTTTTAGCGGATTGAGCGACCACATGCCTGTAATCCGTTAAGCAAAAGTGACTGCCAGTAAACTAATCTCATTCACCTAGTCCCTCCATCTGCCTCACGTTCTCGATATCATATCTTCAAAGTCAGTGGTTGAACTAACATAGCTTTGTCCATTACTTATGCCTTTTTTACGTACCTGGCTCCGGATTGTAAGAGGTTCTTAGGCGTGATGTATACATATGGACAGTTTATCATCACCATCATCACCATCATCATCATCATCACCGCCACCACCACCACCACCACCACCATCATCATCATCATCATCATCATCATCATCATCATCATCATTATCACCATTATCACATTTATGTACACGCGCGCAGATGTGTGTACGAATGCATGCGATTTTATATTTAAAGGTGAAAGAGGGAGTTTGAGAGAGAGAGAGAGAGAGAGAGA
>NC_068983.1:67909370-67915653 GCF_001194135.2 Octopus bimaculoides | reverse complement strand
TATGTATGTATGTATTATATTTGTATGTGTTTATGTGTGTTGTATGTATGAGTACATGTGTGTGTGAAATAGAGGGAACAAGTTTCAAAACAGGAGAGTAGAGAAGAAATGAGAGAGAGAGTGAGAGAGAGAGAGTGAGAGTGAGCGAGATAGAAATAGAGAGAGAGAGAGTGAGGGGAGAAAAAGAGGGAGAGCGCGGAAGAGAGGTGAACTGAAGAAATATGTGCATGCATGTGTGTGTGGGTGTGTGTCTAGGTATGTGCGTTTGATGTAGTGGTAGCGGTGGGAGTGGTAGCCTGCTAGACGAGAGATAAATAAACCAAGTCGTTGACATCTACCTTATGTGGGGTTGAAGATACGCATTTGGTGCAGCGAGCTGCTGTAGCACAATGCCGTGCGTATGTACATATGCTAGGACATGTGCACTAACTTGTAGACATTAACGCTAATACAGATAGGGTATGGACAATGGACAGTTGAGACTCTGTCTACTGCTGGGTGTATGGATGTATAGGCGTATGGATGCATAATAGAGAAACCATTATGGTACACATATGAATAGTTTACTAGCTTCTACGAGGTGCAGGGAGAAGAAACAGTAGCATTGTATATAACGGAAAGGTTACTGTAGGCTGGTTATATACCGATGAAACCGTTCTATTGAATATAATGCGGAAACAGTTCCAGTGTGCAAACGACTGAACAGTTGCTGGGTATACAATAAAGAAACAGTTGCGGCGTGTATAGTAAAATGATTGGAGTAGATGTGCGTAATGAGGCGAATGATTCTCTTCATCAGTGGCTGTCGATCCTTTACATTTCGTGGCACACTAGAGTTCAACAAAAATTACTAACAGACTTCACACGTAAAGCTGAAACAAAACTGTTTTAAAGCAAAAGAAAAAAAGAAAACGAAAGAAACAAAACTATTTCTTACCTTATTTTATTGATTATTCTTGTGTATAACCAATTTATGAATAACACGCTTTTCAAAATAACGAAGCTTAAAATGGATTTTCTAAAGTTTTAAATTATATTTTAAAAACACTTAGACACTTAGACACTTAGCAGCCAAATCATCCTCAAATCACACTCCCGCAGTTTTATAAAATTGACACATTGAATCATACAATGTGGTTGAAAAACTGGATATGGTTGGGATAAACAACAACAATGATAATAATAAGTAACATTTACAGTGTGTTGAGTAAAAGGTACTCAGAGTGAGAGTTACAGTCAATTATTATCGACTTCAGCACTTGACTGGGACTTATTTATCGATTCCCTGGCAGATAAAAAGTAAAATCGACCATGGTGGAATTTGAGCTAAGAAGCATAGAGGGACGTAACTAAATAACGATTTTAAATATTGGCATAAGGCCAAAATTTTGGCGTGATGTTTACTGAAGCTTATATATCGAATCCCAATATGTTACAGGTACAACTTATTTTATGAGATCAACTTTGCCTTTCATCTTTTCAGGGGTCGATAATACCAAATATCTTGTCCAGGTCGGTGGATTGACGTAATTGCAAGAACAACGCACAAAATGCTTTGATGTTGCTCTAGTTCTTAGCTTTCCGAATTCAAATCCTGCCGAGATTTATCTTTTTACCTCCTGGGGTTGAGAAAATAAAGCACTAATCGACTGGTGGAACTGTTACATCGTTGTAAGTTCTGAATGCCCAGGCAGATGTGGTAAACTTGTCTGCATCTAATCGATTAAAATTTTACAAGATACTGTCTTGTAATATTATTCAAAGGAAGGCAACGGGAAAAATCACGTTTGTATTCTCGAATGAGACCTCTTCGACAAACACACATCGTTTTTTAAGCAACGTCATCACACGTCGTTCACCGACTTGTCACTAGAAAGAAAGGAAACTTATTTTATTGACCAGGGCGGTAGAATGACAGAATCTTTAGTGGGGCGGATAAAATGTGGCATTTGTTCCTATCGTTATGTTGTGAGTTCAAACCACTCTGGGTTCAATTTAGTGAATAAACTAAAGTTCCTGTCAAAGCATTAATATCTGGGGTCAATTTAATCGAATTCCGATTTGTGCAAACATGCAATGGACTCATATGGTACATTTGTATCTTATCTGGGGTCAATTTAATCGAATTCCGATTTGTGCAAACATGCAATGGACTCATATGGTACATTTGTATCTTAATCACTGCTCAACCGTGAAGTTTCAACAACATGTAAAGTAATGCATTCGTTTCATTACACAACCGTCGCACCACTATTTATCTGTAGCACCCTACATTACTGCCAATACAATGCACATACATATCCAAGCATTCACTCACATACAAACGTCCTCTCTCTCCAAACGTAGATCTCATTGAAGAGAATATAACGCAAAAGAAAAAGACTTATCACCCTTAGAATGCTGAAAGTCAAAAGCAGCTGCAGCAGAGTTTAATCAGAACTTAGTTAAAGAAGGAACGTCAGTCCTATGGCTTGCCAGATCATCAAAACTAGTGACGGGAAAAGGAGGGTGACTTAAGGCTTGAGAATACAGTAGGAACTGCAGCCTACATATCCACAAACCATAGACATGATCCAGCAGGCAGGACTTTGCTAAGGTTCCCCCCTCTCTCAAGTACTAAGGATACGGTTTTTATTCGATCGATTGTGCTTTGTGAACAATAACTCATCGTTGATGATTCTGTTCCTGTTCTCTTTCTTTTCGTCTGCTTTTCTTCTGAACAAGATTCCCCTAGTAATTTTTGCTACCACGCGGAGCATCTGGGCCTCATACTCTGTGCTATCAGTTTTATTTTCTTACTTTCCACACCTAGCTGGGAGCAGGTCTTCAAAAGTCTTGAGTTCTTGAATATCCATCTTGACCCCCTCCCGGCCACATGTCATTCTTCGTGAACTCAGCACTTCTACTTACACATATTGTACCACGAAAGTAACGATGAACCAAGAGTCTACGTAGTTACCGACATCCTTTAATTCTGACCATCGTATTTCATCGTTCCAAGGACGATGAATCAAATGTATGGCCACAAGTGTGCATTGCACCTGATTGGTCTGTCTACTTGCTTTGATTCCATCACTAAAAACTACACATAAAAACTAATGGGATTTGCCTCGGCTGGTTGACTTGATATTCTTTCAAATCCTGTGTCTCGTAACTGTTGTTTAATAGGACAAGTATAGCCCACATTTTACCTAGCGTTTCTTTCTCATTCCCTAATAGTTCTTTCTACTATAGGCACAAGGCCTGAAATTTTGAAAGAAGGGGTAGTCGGATTACATCAACTCTAGTGTTCAAGTGGTACTTATTTTATCGATCCTGAAAGGATGAATGGCGAAGTCGACCTCAGCAGAATTAGTAAACAGAACGTATAGCTGGAGGAAATGCAGCTAAGCATTTTAGTCATTGTAGTAGCGATTTTTCCAGTTCGCCGCCTTCTTGTTCCTGAATAAGCATTATTGTCATTTATGTGAAAACACTCCAATTTTTTGAGTATTACTAATAACGTTTGAAAACAAAAGCCTAAAACGATTCTGACTTGACAGGAACTTCATTCGATGATGCATTGTGTTGTGCTAACATTACCTTTAGTAAAGTCTCTATTTATGTTTAGACATATGTCAGTATTTTGCCTTCTATGTGTGCCCTTTGTCAATGAAACATTTTTTTCCTTTTAGTTAATTTTGTGGCAAGTGTCTGCTCTATCAATATTTTTGTTCTTTGTTTGTTGGAGGAAGGAGTATATCTTTCTTTTTGCAAATGCCTATATTTCCAAAAGAAAAAAAAACATTAAAACATTATTTTGGTGAAAATAATTCTAAATTAATCCAGGATATCTTGCTTAGTATAAATCCGTATAAAAAGGGGAAAAAAAGCAGTTTTGTCCTCTGTAGCAACGGCAACATATTCAACTTATTTAGCTATTCAAGAGCAATATTACTTCAAAAACGTTTTCCCTGCTCTGTTGTGAATAATAATAATAATATAAATAATAATAATAATAATAATAATAATAATAATAATAATAATAATAATAATAAATACCCTGATGCAATACCAGGCACTGACTCTCATGATCTTAACTGATTCGAAGTGTTATCATGTACATGTTTTGTCTTGGTATAAAAGATGGATTGCAACAAATATTCTGCTCAATACCATAGATTTGCTTGACACTTGTTTGATCTTAACCAGTTAAGTATGTCCTTTGGTGGCTGTAATATGTGCGTCTCTGATCACGAGCATAAGTAGTTGGGGAGCATCATAGCCATGTATTGAAAGGAATTCTCTATAGATTGAATACTTCACCCCAGGAAACATGGTTGTTGCGTTCAGCATCCTCAAATAACCCTTATTCAAGGACCATTTGAGTGAGAGGGGCTACTCTACCTGAAGTAAATTCTAATTGGTCCCCATCTGCAAGGTCATGTACTATTTATCTTGATATGGGATCACCAAGTCGAGCACAGACGGGTAGTCATGACGAGTATACTGGTCTTCATAGATTTTACTCCAATGTCACTTTCATGGCATGCACATCTCTATCACTCAATTATAGCAATAGGGACCTACCAAAAACTGAGCAAGTATAAAGATCTTGAAATAGAAATTGGCAAAATATGGAACCTCAAGACTAAAACAGTATCTGTTATCATAGGTGCCTTAGGAATGATTGCAAAAAGGGCTGATCGCTCAGGTACCAGGAAATCTGAAAATGGAAGAAATTTTAAAAATAGTGCTCATGGGAACTGCCCATAACCTACGTAAAATGTTGTCTATGTAATCTCAAAAAAATTTTCATCTGTAAGCATTATCAAAGCTACTTTTAAATGTACATAATAGCAAACACCTCTTACTGTCATCTTAAGATCACATTATCATATTATAATCAAATTATTCTTAAAACAAACTTCTAATTTGCTTGTTTTGATAGACATTCTCTAGAACAATACTCTGTGGAAAACCAAATATATGGCACCCTAATCATAACACCAACTTTAGCTTCTAACTTGTTGTCTCTTGAGGTCGTTGGGTGAGACTTGTAGTCAACTTGTACAAATACAAAGCAAAATCCAAACAAATAATAATAATAATGATAATAATAATAACAATAATAGTAATAATAATAATAATAATATGTAACCCTAGGATCAAGGGATGACCCCGGTTCAGCAGAAGACAACGGACCATATTTTATAAAAAAAAAAAATAATAATAACAATGGCTTCAATCTTTCGCATAAAGCCAGCAATTTCGAGACAGGGAGTGAGTCGATTCGGTCGACCCCAATGTTGAAATGGCACTTATTTCATTGATCTTGAAAGGATAGAAGGCAAGGTCGACCTTGGTGGAATTTGAACTCAGAATGTGAAGACGGACAAAATACCGCTAAGCATTTAGCAACACTACCACATCTGTTCTCGCAGGACTGGCAATTCTATTGTGCGGCAGTTAGTTGCAGCAGATATTGCCAAGAGGTACCTGATGATGTCTGGCATATGAAGATCATGTTTGTAGGGCAGATCATCCAACTCCGGCGGCATCTCCCTCGTTCAGCCAACTATCACTTTCTGATTTTATCAGTTGTACAAGCCTTTCACAGAATTCGTCATCCTTATTTGCGGGATCGTCGAAGTAGGTGGTAATGTCTACCCGCATCTCCGGCGCAATGTCCGCCTCAGTCAAGCAAAGTGCTACCAGAGGCATATGGCGTAGTGGTTAAGAGCGTGAGCTACTAACCTCAAGATTCCAGAGTTCGATTCCAGGCAGTGACCTGAATAATAATAATAATGATAATAATAATAATAATTATTATTATTATACTAATGCTACTACTAATGATGATGATGATGATAATAATAATAATAATAATGGGAGCAGCTAGGATTTTGAGATTGCTACTTGGATGTTAAGTGCGGAAAGAGATCCTGTGAGACCCTTGGCAACAGGTTGTCCGCTCTTACAGAATTAACCTGAGCAAGTGAAATCGAGAGATATGCCAAGTGAAATGGAAATAATACCAATAATAAAGTATTGACATGCACAAAAGAGCACACATTGCAGGGGTGGGAAAATAGATTAAATTGGTCTCGGTACTTTGGTTTAGCGTTGTTCCTGAAAGATGAAAGCCAAGTGAATCTCAGCGGGCGTGGAACCTACATAAACAGACGAAACTCAATACAGTAAATACGTAAACAGACGTAATCCTATACTGCAGAGTATTTTTACCTAATCTGTTATCCTCTAATCTACAATAAATTATTATTATTATTATTATGAATAATAA
>NC_068983.1:67907508-67909360 GCF_001194135.2 Octopus bimaculoides | reverse complement strand
AATAATAATAATAATAATAATAATAATAATTATAATAATTATTATAATTATTATAATTATAATTATAATTATAATTATAATAATAATTATAATTATAATAATAATTATAATAATAATTATAATAATAATAATTATTATTATCATTATTATATAACACAATGTAACACATATATTGTTTATTTGCATTTTTTAATGTCCATATATGCATTTTTTGCCACTAAATTAAAAAATCACATTCGTTTTGACGTAACATCGATAGTTATTTATTTATTCCTAATTTCATATTTGTTCGTTATATTTGAAACTTTTCTCTACAGCACTTTGTTGGTTCAGTCTATTCTAGTATTGTAAGGATAATTACACAACATTTAGTACTTTTTCATATATTGAAAGGTATTTAAGAAGTATAATATTAGTTAGAACAAAAAGAAACAATAAAACTCTGCACTGTAAATGCCTTGATGACTCTTTTCTTAAGATAAGAAGTGCTTTGACGATCGAGATTTTCTGGAGTGTACACCTTCATCTCTTCTAACTAGAGACCATATATAATCTCCCATCATAGCAGTATCCCATCGTCCTTGGTATCTTCTTTCCATAGTTGCGATGTCCTGATGAAATCTCTCACCATGCTCCTCACTGACATCACCCAGAATGCAAAAAATAAACCTTTAAGGACATACGACAACCCATTTTCTTGAAGGTTTCAATAAACTTTGCTACCAGCTGTTTGTAATTAAGATCTTTGTGATTTCCTAGGAATCCACGAACTACATCACAAAATGCACACCAAACATCTTTTTCAACTTTTGTCATCGCTCTTTCCATTTTCTTCGACTTTAGCATTGCATTTACTTGGGGCGCAACAAATATGTCACCCTTGATCTTAGCCTCAGATAGCTTTGGAGACATAAGACAAATTTCTTGAAAAGCTTCTCCTCTAAAATCTAAGGCTTTCACAAAATGTTTTACCAATCCGAGTTCGATATGAAGTGGGGGTAATAAGATTTTGTTGGAATCTACTAGAGGCTGTTTGAGAACATTTAACATTCCTGGCTGCAGTTCCACTCGTGGGGGCCAATGTACTCTCTTGTAATGATCATCATCAGCTCTGCTGTCCCATGAGCAAAGGAAACATGAATACTTTGTGTATCCCCTTTGCAAGTCAAACAAGAAGGCAAGCATCTTGAAATCACGACAAACATCCCACTTGAACGTAATTTATTTTGTCGTGTTCTTTGACATTATCGTAATTTTCTTTCTTCTGTATGGAGTGTGCAAGAGGCAAAGAAAGATATCTATTTCCATTGTGGAGCAACACTGCTTTGAGACTTCGTGTTGAGCTATCTATGAACAGTCACCATTCTGCAGAATCATGCTTGAGTCCAATATCAGTAAACAAACCAATCACATCTTTACAATAACACAGATCATTAATATTTTCATAGTAAATTTCAAATTCTTCATGGCGTTTCCGGTACACAGATGTCTTGCAGTAGATGTCTTCCCCCAGTAGATTCCATTCCTTCAACTTTGATGAAAGAAGTTCAGCTCCTGACTTAGTAAGACCCAGATCCCTGATTAAATCATCTAGCTCACTCTGATTTGGAAAGTGAGGCTCCAAAGTCATTCTTGGTACGAAAGCTTCCTCTATTTCTTGGCTGCTGCTACTTGTTGACTCTCCAGATGAAATATTTTCTGGTGGTAGTGGTACTCGTAAACTGTCATCATGTGGGACAGGTGCTCAGGATGATGGTATGTCTGGATACTGAAAAGCTTGTCTTCCTTTCACTTTTCTGTACTTTGTCACATCAATCATGCAAAAGTAACAGTCATCGTGATGGTTCTTTGG
>NC_068983.1:67906048-67907213 GCF_001194135.2 Octopus bimaculoides | reverse complement strand
TACATTTAGTAGCGGAACATTATAACAATACCGAATATATAATAACATTGAAAGTTGACATATTTTTTTAACTGTTGATGATACACAAAAAATAATTTCACTTTTGGAATCAGCAAAAAAAAAAAGAAAATGGATTGATAAAAAATAAAAAAGATACAATAAACAATTTTTTTTTGAAAATTGTTACGTTGGGTTATCGTTGCCTTTGCACAGCTTCTAACGCTGGAGATGTACTGCGGTGTCAGCTGTTCACTACCAGTGAACTAAGGTAACAACTCTTATTTTTCAAGCACCTTCCGGAGTTATCGAGCGGTTCCAAGCAATGCTGTTTTCTGCAAGTGCTCCACCCTTATTGCAGCCCCTATTTGTTCCATGTGCTTCTCAAGATTTTTACTCACTGTGTTCAGGGCTCCGACAATTATTGGTACTACTACCACCTATTTCTTAACCTCCCAAGCTAACCTGTCATATCTATCGATTTTTCTTTCTTCCTTATCGCTGGGCATGCTAGATCTATGATTTGGATCGTCAGCTAGGCATGCTAGATCTATGATCTGCATCATTTGCTTTCTTTCTCAATTAAAACTGTGTCTGGTTTCCTATTCTCTATCTCAAGGTCGCACTGAATCATAAAATCCCATAAGATCTTGCATTATCATCTTCGATGATGCCTTCGGGTCTATGCTCGTACCGCTTTTTTTGCTCTGTCAAGTCCATACTTGTTGCAAAGTGTCCAATGGACAAGCCTTGCTACGTTGTCGTGGCGTCTCATATTCCTTCTGGGCTAGTAGCATACATTGGCTGGTAATATGCCATACGGTTTCACCATTTTGTCCACTTATCACTTTCTGATGTATTGTCTATTCTGTATATTATGTAGTTTGTTCTTAGTGCTTACTCTTAGGCAGCACAGATAAGAATATCCGTTTCCGGTTTTAAATGAGTTTTAGTCATCCACAGCCATCTTTTTTCTCTGTCTTATCTTCAACGTCCCTATGAAATTGTCCATGCATTCTTCTCTTTACCCACCTATTTTCAGTTTCATCGTTTTCAATTTCTCGTACAGTTCTTTATCTTTGCAATCTTTCATCCTACACAGGCCTGACCTTCTTCTTCTTCTTCTTCTTCTACTTCTTCTTCTTCTTCTTCTTCTTCTTCTTCTTCT
>NC_068983.1:67903801-67906038 GCF_001194135.2 Octopus bimaculoides | reverse complement strand
TTCTTCTTCTTCTTCTTCTTCTTCTTCTTCTTCTTCTTCTTCTTCTTCTTCTTCTTCTTCTTCTTCTTCTTCTACCTATCTATGTGTGAATATGCATATATATACACACACATATACATACATAATGCATACATACATACATACATACATTCATTCATACATAAATACATACATACATATATGATGGCTGCCTACTCGTTATCGAGTATAGCCATTGCACGAGCCTTAACTGTTAACGGTGTTGTGATCGAACATAACTTTTTTGCCCAGCTAAAGATCTACAATAGCCGGCTGTAGTTGTAACTGGGCTTCATGAACCTTTGGTTGTCGTTTAAGTCCTCCCGCCGAATCACACACCCTTCCACATGCCTGACAGATATGATTAGTATGGTGTGTAGCATCACCACCAGCGGCCTGGTAGTGAATCATCGGTCTCGCTTTATGACTACGAAGATGACTCTTGAGTCCAGCTTTACTGAGGCAGGGTCTTGCAGAGAGACTGCATGTAAGCGTCATAGGAAGTCCCTTACCATCTGGAAGTGAAACAGCGACGCCCTTCCTGACATCCCTCCTTACTTTCCCATGCGCAACTGGAAATTTCTCAAAAGTAGCTGTCCTGTCATACACAATCCTACTCCACATGCTACGGTCAATAGCTATGCCCTCCCATCTGTCAGGAGAGATGCTAGCATCTCTTAAAGAAGCCTTCAGCAAGTTTTTATACCTCTTTTTTTGGTTTATGTAGAGGTCCTTCTCTTTTAGCTAACGCTCCATAAAATAGTTGTTTTGGCATCCTTGAATTTTTCATCCTGACCAGATGACCACTCCATCTGAGCCTTTGCTTCAACACAAGAGTATCTATACTTTCACACCGAGAGCTTTCGAATATCTCAAGATCACTGATGCGGTTCTCCCACTTAATGCTATAGATCCGTCTGAGACACGTCTGATGGAAACGTTTCATTTGTTTAAGGTGGTATTGATATGTGACCCACGTCTTGCAGGCATAAAGAAGAGAAGAGAGCACACACGCCTTATACTTACAAACACACACATACAGGGTTTGGACAAAATAATGGAAACACCTAGCATCATAGCATCATAATTTTGAAATATCTATAAAACCGTCGAAAGCTTGTTTATTTTTATGTTTTTTTATTTATTTATTATTAGTGTTCTTCAATATGTTTTGCTAAAATTGCTGTTTCTTTTCAGATATCATCTGAAAAAGGTAATTAAAATTCATACAGGTCAAATTGTTGGTGCTCGTATGGCAGGCGCAAGCGTAACAAAAACAGCAGAAATGTATCAAGAAGTACTGTCTCGAAAGTAATGGCAGCTTTTGAGAAAGAGAGAGAAACCTCTTCGTCGAAACAAAACTCCGGAAGAAAACCAAAACTTTCAGATAGAGACCGTCAGACTTTTATGCGAATTGTTAGAAAGGAACACAAAAGTACAGCTCCCAGAATTACTGCAGAGCTTAATAACCACCTTAAGAACCCATTTCCACAAAACTGTTCGCCGGAAGCTGCACAAAGCCGGATTTCACGGGAGGGCTGCAATCAGAAAACCACTACTTTCAAAAACAAACGTTGCAAAGCGTTTAGAGTGGAGTAAAAACCTACAGAAATCAATTTAAAAATCAATTTCGGCTTTCTAGCCATTTTTATTTTGAGACGATGGCGTCTTGTAGCCATAAAAAGTTTCGTGAAACGAACGCTGAATTTTGCAGTGTTTCGTTCGAAAAAGAATTTCCTAGTCTTCCTTCCTCACAGTTAAACGAGAGAATGGAGAAAAAGAAAAAAGAATTTACACAAACAAATTCAAGTGTTAACACCGCCACCACCACCACCAACAATAAAAACAAAACTGTAACCAAGGTTACAAAACAGAACATACACAATGTCTCCAAAGAATCTGACGTCAGCACCAATTCTGGTGACGACATCATTACCACCAACAACAACGACAACAACAACAACAACAGCAGCAGCAGCAGCAACAATTCAACTCAACCTTTGCTCTCTTCACCAGCAGCAAGCGAAAGAGAGGAAGGAAAAAGCCACAACACCACTGGCACAGTCACAAATACCACATCTGCCACCAATACCAGTGCCAGCACCAGCAACAACAATAACAACAATAACTAAAACAAAAACTTTGCTGAAGCTTTGAAGCAAAGTGAAACTGTTGTGTCCTACACGACAAAGGAAATTATAGAAACGAGGAAGTTGATT
>NC_068983.1:67897394-67899123 GCF_001194135.2 Octopus bimaculoides | reverse complement strand
TATGTTGAGTCCTGTGTGGCTAATAAAGAAACATATCTATCTATCTGTCTGTCTGTCTGTCTGTCTGTCTGTCTGTCTGTCTGTCTGTCTGTCTGTCTGTCTATCTGTCTATATCTATACATGCGTACGCACACACGCATACATTGGTGATAATTATATGTAAGCAAATATGCACATACGCACTCACATACATTTATGCATGCATTCATATAGAAGATAAGCCTCATTTTGATGTCGGTTTAGTAACGTGACTAATATTTGTAGGGAAGAGTAAATTATATCATCATCATCATCATCATCATCATCATCGTTGTGGTGGTCGTCCTCGTCACCACCCCCACAACAACAACAACAACAATAACATCAGCAAAAACAATACGAACAGCAAAAAGAATTCGACAGCAGTTTAAAATTGAGCCAAACAACGGAGATTATCGACAAATAGTGTGCGTCAGTGATAAGCAGTGAACTAGAAAAGCACACCATCACATATACCAGGATAATATTCCTCGCAAGGTGTGTGTGTGTGTGTGTGTGTGAGTGTGAGTGTGAGTGTGTATGTGAGTGTGGTACAGCATTTACTGTTCAACATCTGCTTGGAGTAAAATTAGATGTTAGCGCCGAAAAGCAATGTTTTTATAACATTTCAAGACTGATATTCTTTGTTTTACTATGCTTTTATTCGAGAAGTTTCTTTTGCATCTCTTACTAACATCACTATTATTTCCACTCACTGTAACTGTCATCTACACAGTATTTTTCTCACATCTATACACATTGATTTTTTTTAAATAATAGAATACGGTGGAATTACATAACATTTCTCCGCGCAGAGCTCTTATTAAAAACTTCCGTCGGAACACACTTTTCGCCCGAGTTTAACCTTAATGTTACAATGTAGAAGTTCCAACTGAACACGAAAACTATATGCATACACCTAAACAAGCTAGCCTTATGATGTTGCCTAAGAAAGTTTTAAAATGCCATATAGCCACTCTGTCATCGTATCAAACGTTAAAACATCCGTGGATGATGTAGAAACACCAGCCAGGTTTTCCTTAAATCCCATATTGCAGATTTAAAAATAAGGTAACTAAAGACACCTTAGATAATGAACTCCGTGGTTACAGCTCGAATGCCTTGGAAATGGGCTCAACAATAACAACAACAAAATTAAGAACAACCACAACAAGAATAACATTAGTAAAAACAAGAATAACAACTAAAAAAAACAACAAATATAGTTTAGCATATTTCAAATCCTATCAACAGCTACATCCATTCATTTATATCACTAATGTCTTTTGGGAAAGGCACAAAGATTACAACTATTGTATATCCTGATTGAAATATCTTTATGATGCATAATGGCACAAAGAAATAAACACTCCTGTGTGAACCGGATATGCAAAAGCAAATAAACAGTCTTACTTGATTTTATAATATCCCGTAACATTACAAAGACAGTATTAACCGGATGTGAAGTTAGAGATAAACAATAGGTTTTGGTTGTACACTTTCGTAGAATAATGTAATATGGTAATCTTTCAGAATATTCTAAGAAATCGATTGAATAATACCTAATGGAGAAGACATTCAAGACTTCATTTGTAACTAGAAATGTTTTGTTTTACTATTTTACTAATTCCAGTCTCAAGGTATTTTGCTACACACACACACACACAGACACACACACACACACACACACACACACACACACACACACACA
>NC_068983.1:67894144-67895792 GCF_001194135.2 Octopus bimaculoides | reverse complement strand
ATATATATATATATATATATATATATATATATAAATTTGTATATCAGTGTGTCCATATATATAAGGATGTCTGCGAGATAATTTTCGTACAGATGCATACGTATATGTATGTATGTATAGACATAAAAGTGCTCTCACGTGGCAAAGAGTTGTTTTGACTCTTAATTCTAGCAATGTTGATGCTGACTAGCATCCTCAATAACTTTAGTGACCGACTATACTTGTGCCTTTCGGTTGTAAATTGCAAATAACTACCTTAATAATTAATACACGCACGCACACACATATATATATATATGCGTACATGTGTCTGTCTGTGTGGACATGTGTATGAAGATGCGTAAGCGTTCATGAGAAACACACTAGAATCTGAAAATTAATCTGATGCTTTGCGGTATGAGAGAGATTAAGAGGGAGAGAGGGGAAGAGAGAGAGAGAGAGAGAGAGAGAGAGAGAGAGAGAGAGAGAGAGAGAGAGAGAGAGAGAGAGAGAGAGGAGAAAGAGAGATTATTGCATGTGAGGGCAAAAAATTTTAACTTCTGGACTAGCAGACAGGAAGTTCGAATGGTGTAGCAGACTTTCAGTCGACACATGCTTCGATGGATCGACTTGAAAACTATTTCACAACATCCTGTTTCCGTCAATGACGTGCGATATTGGAACTGCTGAAGTCATGGGGTTCGCCTACCTCACTGATACCCCCGTTCCC
The DNA here is from genome assembly GCF_001194135.2 of Octopus bimaculoides. Classification (NCBI taxonomy): domain Eukaryota; kingdom Metazoa; phylum Mollusca; class Cephalopoda; order Octopoda; family Octopodidae; genus Octopus; species Octopus bimaculoides. The sequence continues at coordinate 67,895,083 of NC_068983.1, read as the reverse complement.
CTTTACATGTACATACGTACCCGATACATGTTAGGGTACGTATAGATATATATATGCGTGTGAGTGTGTGGGTATGTGTATTGTCCTCCAAAGCATATACATATGTAGGGCTATTACGTATATATACATTTATGATATATACATTTATGATATATACATTTATGATATATACATTTATGATATATACATATATTTATGTATATATATATATTCACATATTTATAAATACTTGCTCATACACGCTTACACAAAAGCGTAGATAAATATATGTACATACATAGGATACATGCAGATAAGTATGGGTATAAATTTTAATATACAGTTCATACACATGTATATACCGGGATATGAGCCGATGTAATGCTTGTCCATATATATATATAGGCGCAGGAGTAGCTGTATGGTACGAAGCTTGCTTCCCAACCACACAATTCCAGGTTCAGTCCCACCTTGGGCAAGTGTCTTCTACTATGGCCACGGGATGGCCAAAGTCTTGTGAGTGGATTTGGTAGATGGAAACTGATAGAAATCCGCTGTATATATGTATATATATATGTATATATATATATGTATGTATATCTATGTGTGTGTGTCTTTGTGTCTGTATTTGCCCCCTTATTACCGCTTGACAATCGGTGTTGGTATATCTACGTAACCATAACCTAGCGGTTCGGCAAAAGAGACCGATAGAATAAGTAGCAGGCTTAAAAAGTAAGTACTGGGGTCGATTCATTCGACTTAAAATGCAAGGCGGTGCCCCAGTATGGCCGTAGTCTAATGACTGAAATAAGTAAAAGATACAAGATAAAAGATATATATATATATATATATATATATATAGGATGGGTAAAATTTCTGACAGCGGCCGTGCTGGTGCTCCGCCTTGAAGGGTTTTAATCGAACAAATCGACACCTAGGAGCCAGGTACTTATTCTATCG
>NC_068983.1:67892591-67893293 GCF_001194135.2 Octopus bimaculoides | reverse complement strand
CGAAAACACCTAAAGCTCCACGAGGCTCCGGCAGGGGATGGTGGCGAACCCTTCTGTACTCTTTCACCTCAACTTTCTCTCACTCTTACTTCTTGTTTCTGTTGTGCCTGTAATTCAAAGGGTCAGCCTTGTCACACTGTGTCACGCTGAATATCCCCGAGAACTACGTTAAGGGTACACGTGTCTGTGGCGTGCTCAGCCACTTGCACATTAATTTCATGAGCAGGCTGTTCCGTTGATCGGATCAACTGGAACCCTCGACGTCGTAAGCGACGGAGTGCCAACAACAACAACATTTGCGAATGAAACGAGTTGCAGCAAAATTTGTGCCACGCTTGCTCTCGGAAGATCAAAAGCAGTCACGACTGAATGCATGTCGTGAACTGAAAGAACAATTGGAAGTTGATCCAGACCTTTTTTCGAAGGTCATCACTGGTGACGAAAGCCGGTGCTACGGAATTTGCAGATGTGGAAGAGGTGAAGAAAACAACTACGGGGGCGTTAAAAGCCATGACTTCGCAAGAGTCCCAGCACTGCTTCGAACAGCGGAAAACGCGTTTGAACCGATGCATTACTTCTAATGGAGAATACTCTGAAGACGATAAGAATGTAAACATGAAAAGCTAAGTGAATAAAATAATATTACAAAACTCCAGCTTCTTTTGGGCATCCCGTTGTATATATATATATATATATATATAT
>NC_068983.1:67887320-67892581 GCF_001194135.2 Octopus bimaculoides | reverse complement strand
CATTTGTTGCTGCAATATTTTAAGTAACAAGTTTCTTATTCTTTACTTTACTAGAAGTAACAGCTTGTCCTATACTTTTACAGGTGTAATAACTTCTTTTCCTGTACTTTTCCTGTACTTTTCCAGGTTTATAATCTTAAGAATATTACTTTTCATGCTCGCATTTTTCCATGCAATAATATTTATTAATAACACTAATTTTGATGACGTAGTACATTTAATATATACAGTAATCACTCGCTATGTCGAGGTTCACCTGTCACGCCCTCAGTACATCGTGGAGTTTTCTGGCTAATATATGTAAATTTATATCGCGAACTCATGGGTTTCTGCGGCCGATAGGTATTTATATATTTTTTAAATATTTATTATTTCTGTGATAAAACAAGCATTTTCACGCCTAAAGATTAATAAATTAATAAATGAAAATACAGTACAGTACTGCACTGTATAGCACATTAATTGAAATATATTAAAAGAAAATACGTAGTGTACCGTAGATGAGTAAACAAAGAATCGCACATACTGTATGGAAAACGAAGCTAAAATATACAAATATACTAAATTATCTTACTGTTTTATATTATAATAAATTATATAATTGTTTTTGGGTGTCTATCATACATTATCACTCTCTATAGTTTTTATATGTCAATGCGTATAAATATACGCACACATGAATATATGAATTAACTGATTTGATTCTACAATCTTTTACTAACATACATTCACGCATACGCAAACATAAATTATAAATACATAGTACGCACCCATATACACTCACAAACACAATCACACATGAGCTCAAATAAATAACAAACATTCATATTTATTAAGTTTTGTTTTTATATCCTTAGTTTAATCTTTCATTTTTAGTTTTTATATGCACACACACGACACTCACACACGAATTAAAATAAACCATAGACATCCATATGTGTAAAGAATATATGTTATTCTTTATTTATTTATCCTTATTTTTCAATCATTTTTCTTATGTGTGTGTGTGTGTGTGTGTGTGTGTGTGTGTGTGCGTGCGTGCGTGCGTGTTAATATTTTATTTAAATATATTAATCATATAATTATTTAAATATAATAATAATAAATTAAAGTATATAAAAATAAATGATTAAAATAAAGATTGAAAATAAAAATAACGATTAAAAGTATTCTAATTTTTTATTTTCAATCTTTATTTCTATTTTCAATCTTTATTTTAATCATTTATTTTTATATACTTTAATTTATTATTATTATATTTAAATAATTATATGATTAATATATTTAAATAAAATATTAACGCGCGCGCACACAAACACACATACACACATAAATAACTGAAAATGTTTTAATCTACATAATCTGTTGGAGTACCTCACATTTAAGTTCCGTAATGTCCTTTTACTCAAAATCTTGAAAGATGCAAAATTATTTTATCATACATATTTTGAAATTTGGATTGAGTGTAAATTGAAACGATTGTAGGCAATGTTAATTAATTAAAAATTAAATTATATCCATTATATCTCTCCATTTTCTTACTTAATAATATTATATATATATATATATATGTATTTATGTGTGTGTGTCTGTGTCTGTGTCTGTGTTTCTCCCCCCACCGCCATCGCTTGACAACTGATGCTGGTGTGTTTGTGTTCTCGTAACATTGTGGTTCGGCGAAAGAGAACCGATAGAATAAGTTATAGGCTTACAAAGAATAAGTCTTGGGGTCGACATCTTCGACTAAAACTCTTTAAGGCAGTGATCCAGCATGGCCACAGATTGAAACAAGTAAAAGGATAAAAAAACACTATATATTATATATTTTATATTGTAAGTTTTCATTTGCTTGAAGATCTTAGGTACGTGTTATTGTATTATTGTCCAAAGTGTACAAATTCTGTTCAATATTTAGTATATATTTCCGCTGTACTTCACATATATTCCATAATTATTAATTTTGTCATGTAATTGACATCAGAAGATATTCCAAAAGAATACTCATATTTGGTCGTCCTTCGCGTTCTGTGACGTCATTGTTCCACTGACACAAATGTCATCGGTGAAACATAAGCTTGTGGAGATGTCATACAAATTTTACTATGTCATTGCTGATATTTAATTACACTAGAATTAATTCACTAAGTTATTGTTTGTGTTGTAATTTAATTTCGCATTAAGCCTGATAAACAAGGTTGTTCCACATTGAACAAAATAAACAAATCTGTTCTGTCCGAAGTATGAAAACAACAGAAACCTTGTGACAGTATGACATGATTATTGGAAGGCATTCTACTCTATTCCCCACTTATGGTTGTTGAAGTCTTTGCATATGGTAAAAGTGCTTGCCACCTTATTCGCTGCCATTGAGAGGTTCATAAAGATCTGGGTAACATTTTCACACTTACAGATGAGAGGGAAACGATCGTCTCCGATTTGAAGGGAATATTCCAAAGCGTTAGTCTTACCGTACTTCTGCTTATTGTGGTCTCAAATTACTTATAATTCTTTTTTACAAAAAATTAGTGGCTATACTCTTATGTATGCAATTACTAGAGGAATCAATGTAACTGAAACCTTCTCCCTGGATGACCTTCAAGATGTATGGTAAAGATGCATACAATGCCACAAAACAGCTGGAGTTAATTATATTTTCAGCTGACATAGTAATGAATTCGGTCAAAAGAAACGTTCATATTTAATTATTGAACGTGGAAATTCTGACCACCAAACTCAAGAGCTGTGCATAAATGGTTTCCCCATCTCTCCTGTTCCACACGAAGAATACTATAAATACATAGGCCTTGATGAAAACATATCATACGAAGGTTCTGTGAACAGAGCTAGAAAGGTCCGAGAATATCACAGCGGACTTAGAAAAATATGAAAAATCGGAGCTCTTCTCTTACCACAAGACAATATGCCACAATGTAATTGCATTACCAGTGATGATACTAACAATCACCCAAAATGACAACTTGTCATCATGGGGGACATTGCGTATAATCTCTGTAAGGGATAGGTAGAAGGCAAGTTTATCATCCTCTGATGAATTCATAGTTGAGGCATATGTACTTATAAGTGTTGCATAGCGACCTTTTCTTAATGGCAGCCTTAAAAACATTAAACGATCCGAGTGACCACATGGTAGTTCCTCAAGTTTTGAAGCCAGATTGGTTTTGGTAGCAAATCCCACTCCTGATGCTCTCTTATAGGTCCCCTATCTACCGCTCCAAAAGAAATGATATCCAGCAGATTTCTCTACGAAATTCCCCTTTCCATGAATTCGTTTTTGCAACAAGCGCGGATCTTCTCTCTGGACGAGATTTCAGACAATCATTGTCTAATAACATTCGAACATCCCAACATCCTATATTCATAGGCTTGTATCTTAACTTGAATTAACTCCAAGTTGCAGGATGACGACCGGATCCAAGCTGTGGTGCTCCCGGACAACTGCCGGGCCAGACCACAGAACAAAATGTTCCAGAGTTCTTTTTGTCATTTACTTCATTATCGATATGAACTTCCATTGTTTAGTTTGCCTTTTTAAGCTTCAGCCAGCCATGTACATACAAGATGTCCATTTCTTTTTCCTCTCCAGCAATACCTGTGCTTGACACTTTTTAAAGCGAGGAAAAGTTTTGCACAGAAACCATTCCCACTCTCTAAACTAGAAAGTATGATCCAAATAGAAGAGCAAGATGACATCATTGGGTGCATTTGCAGTCGCAGGTTTTATATCAGTGTCCTTCTCCCAGTCTTTGCCCAACCAAAGTCTAACTACAAGACAGCAGTGAAATATTCAAATTCAGGGTTACTTTCTCCTAGATAGACTGCTTTCGCCACGGTTTGGAGAAACAGAGGATCTCTATCCACCTCTCATCTATTTAAAATTAAAATAAGAGAAATAAATGCAAATTAAAAATTGGGATAAAAACTGAATAAATTTACATCCATACAGACATATCAGCACAAGAAATATTGGTGGAATATTCCCATCAAAACGTCTGCTTAGTGCAAACATAACATGTCGGATATGATTATTTGGATCGGACAAGAAAAAAAGTATTACAGAGGTCAGCTGTTCAGCTGATGCAAATATTTCTTTGAAAATCAAAGAAAAAGAGAACGTCTACAAATAATAGCTACGAATCCTTCGGTTTCTATACCCTAATTATGAATCTATATTTATTCCAATAAAAATTAGTGAACGTGGTTTTTTTAGTTAATGCCTGAATGCCAAAATCTAAAAGCTCGGACTTACAGCAAAAGAGACCATTAGCTTGGAATCATCTGCGAATATTGTTATTTTGCTGTGGTTGATGATACTTCAGACATCGTTTATATAGACTGTAAAGAGAAGCGGGCCCAAGACTTCTGAGGGATATCACTGGTGTCTTTTACTAGGCTTGAGTGGACTCCACCGATCACAACATATTTTCTGCCCACCAGGAAATACTTGATCCAGTATAGCAGTTTTGCATGGATTCCAATATTTGACAATTTTGACAGGAGAATATTGTGGTCCATTCTGTCAAAATTACATCACATCGTCGATGTGATGTAAGAGCTGTGTTAGGTAGTCCCTGCCACAGTGAAAGCCATACTGGTTGGAATTTAGAAGGTTGTGGTTCTCCGGCAAGCCAGTTGTACTTGGTCTCACCACTCTTCCCACTTACCTCCCGTGATATGGGAGGTAAGTGAGTTTGGCATTAAATAACTGCAAGAGACCTCTTTTCCCTTTTTGAAGATCGGGATGACAAACTGGGATAAGAATTGTTCCGTTTTCTCCCTGAGTCTAGAGAATTTCTTCAGAGATTGGTTGGAAGGGTTGAAAGTTGGTGCCTGCGTTCCTTCAGGACACTAGTGGGGAATCTGTCAGGGCCTACTGCAGAATAGTACTTGATTTTATTTATTACTATTATTATGTGTGAGGCAGTAAAAACTATGTCCGAGATAATATGTTGAGGACTGAGTTCGCTCAGATGCCTTGCGTCGATATGATATCAGTGGGATCGCTACAGACAGGATAGCATTGTTTCTGCAGTACTTCTTCCACGCACACGCGCACCGCAGATAAGTAAAAGTGAAGCATGATATATTTTGCTTGTTTCTTCTTTGCTTCAAATTATACTCGTATTATTTGTATGATTGTTAGTATATGTGTATCCTTACTCAGCTATCTGACGGGTTGACTATATAAATGTATTTAACCAACGAGATAACACAACTAATTATATATATATATATATATATAT
>NC_068983.1:67884676-67886962 GCF_001194135.2 Octopus bimaculoides | reverse complement strand
AATTTCGAATTGCATCTCGGTACATGTGTTTTTTTCTCAGAATAAATTCAGCATTGAATATATTCTGGATATATATTTAAATTCAATAATAGGATGAATTCTTTTACAAGAATTTATCAAGTAGCTAGCGTGAAAAAAACCTCATAAGGGGAAAAAATCCATCATTTATTCCCAAAATATATATTTATTTATATAAGGGCATTACTATACAATAATGCCTCACGCTATGAGGGGCTCTCAGGTCAGACTACCATAAAAAACACATTTTTACCGAACGCGAGGAAATGCAACTCTCAAAGCCAGCCCCTTAAAAACAGACTAAATTATAGATCATGATTTCGTAGTTACTAGAGTCCCTCATAGCGTGAGGCATTATTGTATAGTAATACCCTTATGCAAATAAATATATATTTTGGGAATAAATGATAGATTTTTTCCCCTAATGAGGTTTTATTCACGCTAGATCCTTGATAAATTCTTGTAAACAGAGGTGTGGTAGAGACCAGAAGAGAAACAACAGCAAAAATAAGATAGAAATAAAAATAAAAAATAAAATTAGAATCAAAATAAAAATAAAAATAAAAACAAAAATAAAAATAAGGGTACAGCAGGAAAAAAAAATAATAATAAAGAATACATAAATGAAAAATGAAGGTATAGCATTTGGGACATGCAAAAATATAAAAATGATATATGTAAAAAACCCTTAAAAATACAAGGCACAGAAAGAGCCTACAAACATTATAGATAGGTAGCTATAGACACTCCAATGCATATATATATGTGTGTGGGTTCGTGTCTCTACCACACCTCTGTTTGTACCTCTTGCTCTACATTTGTATGAAACCCTTTGTGAATCTCTGAAGAGGCCTAGCGGTTCGGGCATGTAACCCCATTTCAAAATGTCATCCGATAATCACTCTGGAAAGGAATATTCGGATAGAATGGGGCTTGCTAAAACTAGGCCGAAACAGCTGTAAGATTAAACTTCTGTTCATCCTCTAATTCCTTATGTACTTTGTACTTCTATATGTAAACCAAGTTGGCAAAATAACATAGTCTGCCATGAACACCTGCGCTTTGGTTCTTTCTTTCTTTTTCTTTCTTTTTTTGTCACTTTTGCTATGAATTAAATTAATGAATTCAACGGGATACACCGTCTGCAAGTAGTTGGGTTCAGCATATTATCCTCCATTTTCTAATTGTTATACAAATTTTGAGTAAAACCTCCACTTTTACCCGCTCCCACTGATTGAACCTAGTATAGCACTAGTGTAGCAATAATTGGGTACCCTCCCAGCAGTATACTGGATAGATACTATCGCTTAGTGGGTTGAACCCCCAACCCTTAACTCTCTCACGTTATATATATATATATATTCAAGGACAACTTAGAGCCACAAGAACACAAGATACAGAGTTTTCACATCAAAAAGAACACGAAACGTATATATCCATCATTAGCTGCCTAACGGATAGATTTGTTGTTTCGATACCTGGGCACTACCATTCAGTCTGGCGGTGTCAACAACGTTAAAAAGATACAAGGTAGATGGGAATTAGTAGACAAGAAGCAGAAACGAAACATTAGTGCAATATGCCCGTTACGTCTACACTTCCTTATTGTTACAAACACAAGCATGAAATCTCAAACATAATTTTCATATCTACAGCTATGAAGCACAAACATTAAAAAAATACAATATAAGGAATAGAGAAATTTCCTCATAATGATCATTGTCACCCCAGAAACTATAAGGACGTATGTACTCTGCTTTGTTTTTTGAAAAGTGAGATTTGTGTGTGGAGAATGAACACCACAAAACTATTTGCTTACATCATTTTGAACACGCACGCACACAGCATGTCTTTGGCAGTCGTTGAAGTATACATATCCACATTACTATCTTCATCCTAGTTACACTTAAACACAAGTGCAATAACATGCAATATATAGTTTTTCTTTTATAGTCGGAATATTTATTTGATCCCTCTCTCTTTATTTTTCTGTCCCTCTCCTTTTTTTCTGTCTTGCTTTGGCAATCTATCTATTTATCTATCTATCTATCTATCTATCTATTTATTTGCAATTATCTGTCTTTCTCTGTGCGTGATGTAAACAATATTTCTGCCAAATCCGCACTCTATATATATAGATAAACACAAATATACATATACATACGTATAAGCATACATACATTATACGGACATATTATATTATATCTTATAATATATATTATATTGTATATTATATATCTATCTATATATATATATATATATATATAT
>NC_068983.1:67882219-67884197 GCF_001194135.2 Octopus bimaculoides | reverse complement strand
ATATATATATATATATATATATATATATATATATATAGATGTGCGCGCGCGTACACGCACACGTACACACACGCACACATTAAGAAAACAGTTTTTGCTCTAATTATTTCTTCAATTTTATTTTTCGAAAAAGCCTTGCGGCGTCCAAAATACTTGGCATATGGCGGGTAGACACATCCAGAATCCGTTTTACAATACTAACAAATTTACAAACTTCCAACCAACATATAGTTTAACCATGCGCAGATAATTCTATCTCATTACTACCCCACTCAAATTTCTGCCCTAATAACTAATTAAGCAGTGATTAAAATCTAATGTATCAGGTGCTCAACATTCAGATTATTGACCCCGTGATTATATGAAGCAATGTCTGTTCTAATTAGTAACGTACTTGCAAAATATATACAAAAAAAAGTTAATAACAAAAATATGATCTTAAATATATAAGCAGGTATTTGTGGTTAAAAGGAAGTCATTCCTTCAGAGTCTTAATTAAGGGCAAATTCTTGTTCAATAATTGATTTTAGAGACATTTTATACTAAAACGCTGAATAATTGTGAAGTGGCAAATATTCTTGATAAAGTTTAAAATACTGTATTTGATTCATATATATTTTGCTCTTGGTTTATAGAATTAAGTTAATAGCATTGCTTAGAACCAGACACACACGCACACATATACACTGCCAAATATACATGCGTACATACATACACACACATACATACATACACACACACATACATGGATATAGGTTAGAAACCGGCTCTTTCTCTATTGACAAGAAATCGTGAAATATAAATGAATAATAACATGCATACATACATACCTCAGGGAAGACCTGAATGGAAAGCACTCAGCATACAAAAAAAAAAAAGACCATACATGGGTATGTTGCCCGGAAGCTTGAAGAAGACCGTAGCATTGACATGAAGTGCAGCCTCTTTTGGACACAAGGCCACTACATTACAATATGTTTAGTTTCGCCTTTTCTCCAAATGATCTCGTGTTTTCCACGTTCATCGAGCTTCATAACGAAGCATTGTTTTCAACTTAACCTTGGTCCACAGATTGCTTTAGGCAAGATTATTCCAAGGCTCGAGTTGAGCAAAGTCTAGTGAATGAAATTGGTAAACAAACTATTGAACGATTCCTGTTTTCCGATTTAACATCATTATCTCCCACCAATTCCGGAGGCGCTGAAAAACGTATTTGGTATGCCCTTCCTCGTTTGATTAAGTTGTAAAATCGAAAGCGTCTCAGTTTATGTACTTTCAAAACAAAAAATTCATCCATATGTATATTTGAAGGCGGGGTGACTCGACTTGCTAAAGACAGTGGTCAAATACCTCTTGAAGCATCTTGGTAGTGTACAGTGAAATACATTAATAATGATAAAAAATTAGTAAAACGTAATGGAGGGGTATCTTTTCTTTATACGAGGAGGAGCTTAAAAGTTCCTGGTTTTAAAAGTGTCGAGAAAGGCCTGGTTGGAGACCCAACCTTCTGAGGTCTTTTACAGGGTTTAGAACAACTGAAGTATCGCTGTAATAAGTGTATGAATCTGAGAGGGTAATATTTTGAATAAAATCATAATTAACTGATCCTTCTGTATTTTCTTTTACCCAAAGCCAGGAACTTTCCAGCCCCCCTTAATTATTTATATATAAGTGTAAAAAGTCTGGATTTTAGTAAGGAAATGAATCACTAATAGTGAAGTCCTTCTATCTACTTCTTGCGTTGCTGTATAGAGCAAGAGGGTCAGTCTTTGTCTCGGTTTAAGAAGGCAGGGATTACATTCTTTTATTGTTGGCCGACACGGGAAACCTCATCAACTATAAAAGAATGTGATCTCTCTGTTGTTAAGCAGAGACAAAATTGACTCTCTAGTGGTAGAGAAAAGAAAAAAATTAAAAGGACTTATCCAGTAGTGTATCATTTCCTTAAGAAAGTTCAGACTTTTTATATCTACAATAT
>NC_068983.1:67879344-67881994 GCF_001194135.2 Octopus bimaculoides | reverse complement strand
TATATATATATTGATATATATATATACACATATAGGCATACACACACAGATGTTTTTATATTGTTTTATGCAGATGTATAAGATTCTATTCTTTATATTATTTATTCGTAAGGTTTCAGTTTGTAACCTTTGTTCCGATTCACACAGCATTACAACAAAACTGTCTTGAACTTTTGAAATATTTTCCCCATATGTGTACTTATGTGTGCTTGCAAGAATGCTCATATCTATACACACATAAATATATATGTATATATGTAATACACACACACACACACACACACACACACACACACACACACACACACACACACACATATGTGCTATTTTCTTTGTTATATGTCTTTTAAGTTAATTCAACAGTGTAAGTGTCAGGGTCTCTAATAAAAAAGAAAATAAGATTATTTTAATGGTATTTTGGCAACAATATACTAATTCAAATGTTAAACGTTGAGGAAAGTGTTTTATACTTGAATACTACAGCCGAGAACGGTGTGAACTCCGTGAATTTGGACTAACTACTTCTGATTGTGTTTTTTCTTCAAATTTTAAACCTCTCAAGGTTACTATGCAAGTATTTGATTACGTAAACGATTATCAGATGATTAACAACATAAATCTGAGTCTTTGGCATAAATACTTACATCAACATATTTCCACCACAATGCAATCTCCTTTCTTTGATTTGTTCTGTCTCCTTGAGAAAAGATATATTTTTCTGACACTAGCAATTAAAAAAAATTCTTGCAGAAAATATTCGACCCATATTCTTCATATGCAAATGTGTGAAATGAATTTTTATTTCATAACATTATTCCTACTTTCATGAGAGAACATATCTGTCTTTAGAAATGACACTATAGCGGGTTTCCATGCAGATGTGTTTGTAAATAAACAAAAAATAGTAATGCTACCTTCTCGAGATATGCCGATACATAAGGTTCGGTTACCCATTTTCCATGGCGTATAAATTCCCCACCTGGATGGGGCGCTAGTCCATCACAGGATTATTCATTTTGCCAGCTGAGTGGACTGGAGCAACGTGAAATGAAGTTTTTTTGCTCATGAACAAAACGCATCCCGCGATTCAGGAATCGAAACCACAATCTTACGATCGTGTGTCCAGCACCCTAACCACTAAGTTACGCGCCTCCACAAATGTGTCATTGACTATTTGTGACTAGTAATAGAACTGATGTTGGTTCCGATTATCTGTTCTAATACAATGAGCTAGAATTAACTATAACCAGTGCCTATATTTTGGACAGGGTAGTTAATTCCACCTATCTATAGTGAAAGAACTAGGAAAATTACCTGTAATAAATCAACAAGATTTTCACTCATTAATAGATGAATGTATGCTTATTAGAGGTCAATGAACTTGTAAATGGAAGCGGTGATGTTTGTGGTGCTGTTAGTGGTGAACTGGAAGAACATCTGATGGATTGATAATTTTGTTGTTGGTGATAGCGGAAGAAGGAATAGCATAGACGTGGTGGCCCTATTAGTGGTGTCGGAGTTGGCTTCGGTGACAAAGATGATGGCGGGAAAACAACAACAATGTGAATGGCAATGATAGTGTGTGTGTGTGTGAGAGAGAGAAAGAGAGGGAGAGAGAGAGAGAGAGAGAGAGAGAGAGAGAGAGAGAGAGAGAGAGAGAGAGAGAGAGAGAGAGACGGAGAAAAATATGGTAATGTTAGTTTGAATAATAATGGTATTGACGTGCTGGGTGGATGTAGTGAATGTAATCAGAGTGGACGGGCTGATCTTTAAATTTCTTTAACTTTTGACATTTTAAAAATATAATCACTTTGATAAGAAACTTAACCTCAACTTTCATCCTCATATACTCCGTTCAGAAAGGCTGAATTTTCATGCAAAATATCTAAACACAGAAACTGTTACCATTTACTGGTTCCATCGTATCACAATCATCTCTGCCACCATCACTGGAATCGTCATCACATTCACCACAGACAACATCACCACCGCCAAAGTTTTAACGCTAAGCCACCATCGCTACACTTCCAACAACACTTCCAGCACCACCACCACCACTTTCAAGTCATTTTCAAATGCTGTGAGCACTTCTGCTCGGTCGCTCGATTTTGCAGTCAAGTCTCTCAGTTCTACGTCTTAAAAAAAACGGAACGAAGAAAAGTACAATTTCTATTTTTTTAAATGTGAATATAATTTGCTACGTTTCAAGAAGGGTTGGTCACAACGGGAAATACTGAGGACAGCAAGAAGCGTAATAGGGATTGGAATTTGAAGATACCTCACAAAAATGAGGAGCATACCAGCAGAAATAACACACGTACACACACAGACACACAGACACAGACCCCCACCCACTCCGAGCTACAAATACACTCGCGCGCGCTCACACACAGTACAAATACATACATGTACACACATACGCACACACACCACACACACACACACACACACGCATACACACTTGAATATATATTCGTTCTGTGTACATCCGATGTTCAGGAGAATTTTTATTACGTTGTGCTGCCGCCGCTGTTGTTGCTGCTGCCGCCGCTGTTGTTGTTTACGTTAAAGTAGTTACTGTTGTTGTTGTTAGTCCCATGTTATCCATCTAGTAAGCCTTCGGTGGAGGCGCAATGGCCCAGTGGTAGAG
>NC_068983.1:67877049-67878455 GCF_001194135.2 Octopus bimaculoides | reverse complement strand
AAATTATTAAACATTCTTTAAAATATACTTCTGTGCCTTTCCAACTTTACTTTTTTAACCATAATTTTTGACTTGTATGGACTCCCCCTTTTCAGCTATATATATATATATATACACACACACACACACTAAAACCAAAGGCATTACATGCAAAATATAAGCTAACGTACAGAATGCTACTATGATATAAATAAAATGAATACAAACAGTACAGCATGTGAAGCCTATAAAAATCATTGTATGCAAGTTAAAAGCAAGAAACGCCTTGTCACTATCGACGGCATTTACTTTAAAATGATACAAGCAACAAAACTATAATTCAAACACAAGCTTCCTCATCTCTCAGGTTCTATAAGAAAGTGGTATGGGTCAACAAAGTCTCATTGCAGACATAAAGACATTGAAGACACAAATGACAGCCAAACACTATTAGGGGTTAAAAATATACTATTAGTACAAGGATTGAAGATAAAATCCAGTAAGAAAAAGAAGCGCTGATATAAATAACATATAGATACAGATATCAAAAGCATAATTACCGGGGAAACTTCAACACAGAATATATCCTGATAAAACCTAATATCAAAAGAGGCATAATAGCATCTTAACTACCCTTTATATCCCAAATAACTCGGAGACGAACCCTAACCAAAACATGAAGCAAAATACGAAAGCTTCTCTCTTACATGATTTTCCGTTGATACTTAAATAACGCTGGTATAAATAAATGAAAACGAATTTTTCATTCTTATGGCAACATGCTTATCATCATTACATTAAAATTCACCCGATATTTTATGGTGTGAAGTTACTTGCAAACGTGTTCCATCATTTGGTTCACATATGTGTTATTATCTTACTATGCCTCTTCTAGACTGAATTCCACTCTACCGAGATGGTGTCTCAGGCACCATCTCCATCTAGGCACTCCGGTCTCGCTCGTCTCTCTTCCTCTTGTCATTTATACTTTGTCTAGATCTCGCTCTAACCGCTACGACGACTGTTTCTCACGAATAAATAAACATTTAAGAGACAGATATTTTATTAAATATGAATCATATCTGACTTCTGTATACGTACTTGATAATACTTATGGTGTATTGGTTCAGTAGTTAATACATACACTTTCCTCGTTCGACTACCAAATATACACTTATCCTGACCAAAATTTATCATTATGTTTTGCGGAAATGTTGTGACCAGTGTAAACTATCTCTTGCGAATATTACTTGAATACAGCTTGATGTCATCAATAAAAATGACATGTTTGTATGTATGTGTGGATGGGTGGATAGATGAATGAATGGATACATACATGCATAATGTATGTATATATGTATGTGTTTATGTAAATATGCTTGCAGGTATGTATATGTATATGTGTATATATATATATATATATATAT
>NC_068983.1:67867524-67876614 GCF_001194135.2 Octopus bimaculoides | reverse complement strand
CACACACACACACACACACACACACTCAAATGTACACATATATAAGCACATATCTGCATATCTTATATGTGTGCGTGTGAGAGTCTATATATATATATATATATATATTCATATATTTATTTATTTACATATATATATGCTGGGGCGGTCCATGATGCCTCGAATTCTGCGGTCGATAAAGTAGTGGCTGGCGTCGATGTAATCAACAACACCCTTGAAAGCAGCCTTCATCCAATTGCCGAAGCTAGCATATGGATAAAGGAGCAATATAATGTTAAGAAGAAAAGATGTAAAATATAGATGATCAATGAGAAACATATAGGAAAAGCCAGATTGATTTGATGAGATTGTGTACACCTGAAGATTCGTACATATACATGAAAATATTCATTCGTATTATATCACATGTGCATTCCTGCACATAACACTCAACTTATACTAGAACCAAAGAAGGATCCTCCATGCAGTGGCCCGTTCTGCTTGATAAAGTAGCCCAATATTCCTCAAGTCACACTATGCTGTGTTAGAGAAAAGGAAGACGCATTAGGTAAAGTAGTCCCTGATGCCCCTAAAAACAGCATGGTGAAAGTCGGAATGTAATCGATCTTATATTTGCTCAATTAACGGTGGCAGGGGGTGAATAGTAACAACGGCCAACCCATGCGCACACGTGTACGTTCAGAAACATGAACAAAGACCACACGTATATTCGTTGCTATTGAAGAAAATCTTAAGACAATTCAAGGTTATATGACATTAGAGAGAAAGACGAACTTCATCGCCCCGAAATGTCATTCAGTGTCCCGGATGGAGGTTGTCAGTGATTAAGATTCCAACTGCTGATTTTCTAGTTCCTGTTCTGAAGAACAACTATCTAACATTTTAGAAATCAGGTTAAATTCGTGTCTACATTTAGAGAAAATGATAATTTCATGTTAAATATTTCCCAGCAACAATAACTACAAAACAAGAACAAAAATAAACAAAAAACAATTGAACAACATTAGAAAAACCAACAACAAGAACAGTGTTCCTGCCTCCATTTCGTGTCATAAACAAGGACTCATCATTTGAACAACCGACATGTATATGTTCAGCTTAGGTAGGAAGAAACAAACAGACATTTTCTTCAAATAAATTGCACTACACCGGATTACAGATTATATTAATTCCACTCGGTGTTGGATCTTCCTTCAAGACTTCCGGAATCGATAAAGTAGGTATTAGTTAGTTACTGGTGTCAATATAATCGACTATAACCTCCCCACAAGCTATATCTATATTAGCAATCTTTATATTACTACAAAACATTACATCACCAGATTATTCAAGAATAAACGAGCCAATGTCACTTTTATCTGCTCACAAAAGTCTATTAAACTTAGCTGTTTAAAATTATAATAGTTGTAAAGACCACCAAAACACAAAGTGAAGTAACATCATATAGACCAGTCATTCTCTTTTACATACACTAAAAATTTCCCGAAACGCAAATCTTTGGCGAAATTAACTTGCATATTCCCCCATCCTTATCACTACATGGATTAAGCCTGTTATAACGACAATATCTCTTTATTTTTTACGTCTGATTTATCTACCCATCCATCCATACCCCTCCCCACCCAGGAAGCATCTCTTCCAGCTGGCTAATGACACACTGTCTGTGTCCGATCAGTATTTGTGAAGTGAATGTCTTCCTGGGGCTATAAACAACAGTAGCATCGTCCCATATGGGTCAGCTACATTTACGTGGCAATATACTTCACGATGTTGTACTGTTACTGTTTACATCTCGCTCAGAGATTTATTATCGCTTGTTTCTCCTTTTTCGAGATCGGCGACGGTTTGTCACTGAAAAACGCATATAGTATTTTGCGTTTGGAATCAGTTCTCATCCCTAGCTGGTGATTGTCACACGCTGATGACCGGTTACTACCCAGAAACCCGGGTCCGTGTGTATCACGTAAGGCTAGAGATGAGAAAAATGATTTCCTTTCGCAAATACTGATCGGATACAGACAGTGTGTCGTTAACCAGCTGGAGGAGATTGTCTTTCTTGGGTTATAAACAACAGTAGCATCGTCCCATGTGGGTCAGCTACATTTACGTGGCAAATATACTACATGACGTCGTGCTGCTGCTGTTTACATCTCGCTCAGAGATTTATTATTGTTATAAATATATATATATATAATTCAAATTTACAGAAAACAAAAGACGAAGACAGGAGTAGGAACGACAGGCATGTGCATTAGTTTAACGCTCGGAAAAAATGGATAAGTATCAACAGCCCAGCATGGCAAGGTGACTCGAGAAAAGAGGTTGAATGAAAGGGAGATAATAATAATAATAATAATAATAATGATGATGATGATGATGATGATGATGATAACAACGGTAAAGGTAATGGTGACCCCAACGAATCAAGGTGCGCAAGTGAGTGTGTGTATATGAGAATAGTGTGTGTGAGTGCTATGTGTGAATGAGGTTGAGTGAGTCTAACGTGTGTGTGTGTGAATGAGGGCAAGTGTGTCTAACGTGTATGTGTTGATGTGTGTCTGTTCAGGTGGTGTGTGCACTTGTGTATGTATGTATGTGTGTCTGTGACCAAACTGTGCGCATGTGTATAGTGTATCTTTGTGGGTGAAAGTTATCTTTGTCTATGCGTGTCGCGTGTGTTTATACTTGTTGCGGGTGTGTGTATATATTGTTTGTGTTCAGGTATTATATGCTTGTATGGATGTGGGAGTTTGCATGATGGTGTGTAGTATTTGTACTGAGTTAAACAGTTTGTGCGGCTGCTCGAATAGTGGTATGTGTGGTGATGCTATTGAAGATTGTGTGTGGGTGTGTGGATAATGGTGTGTGCTGTGGGTGCTAAGAAGTGTTCGGTGCTAGTGTGCAACTCTTCTAGACGGTTTTTTGTTTAATTTGGTGAATGCTACCATAAACTTTGCCTTCAATTTATCTTTGGTGTTACAGGGAGTTCTGTTGGTTTCTCGCTCAACTGCGTCCCATACATAACAATCAATGGGGTTGCAGTGTGGGGAGTTAAGTGGCCAGATGTTAGGGGTGATGTGGTTGCAGAAATTATCTGACAACCATGATTGGTACAGTTCTATATTTAAGAGATGAGGATTTATGTACATTATTTACATTATTTACATTCGACGGATATTTGTTCTCATCTTGTTTGTTGTTAACACAACGTTTCGGCTGATATACTCTCTAGCCTTCGTCGAAATTTCTACTAGACACCTGAAGAAGGCTGGAGGGTATATCAGCCGAAACGTTGCGTTAACAACAAACAAGATGAGGACAAATATCTGTCGAATGTAAATAATGTAAATAATGAACCATGATTGGGTTCTCCTGTCTGTGTGGAATGGTACAGAGTCGTATTGCCAGACATAGGGTCTTCCAGCAGCTACCCTCTTGACTCAGGGCAGCACTACCTCCCCCACGCACTTAATTTAGGCCTGCGTATTGAGTTCGAGACCGTGTGGGAAAGTTAATGGGCATAACGTCGCCATCATTAGTGATCACTCCGAACACCGTGATGTTGACTAGATGTTTGATTTGTATCACTCTCGGTACATGTCCTCAGATTGCACTGTCCTCAGATTGACACTCAAACACTGAAATATTCGTATTGGAGCTTCCAGTGTGAATGCCGAGCAGTACCGCATGTAGTTTCTAAATTTCTGGCAGTGTAAATTGCGTCATGGTACTGTCTTTCTCACAGACGTTGCCCAACTGATCCTACTATGCTGTGTAGTTGACAGAATAAAAAACAAACAAACAATGCGCATGCGCGAAATTAATAATATAAAATGGCGTCAATTAACCACCCATCGCAGGCTCTGTGTGCGCGCGTGTATATATATATATATATATATATATACCGAATGAGATATTGCATACTTTCTGTGTTATCCAAGATTATAAGCGACAGGAAAAAAAAAATTTTAATTGTACTAATTGATATTTTGGTAGCATTCATCTTATCAATAATAGTCGCTAGTTATATACACATACGACTGTGTGGTTCCATAGTTTTTGTTTACTAAATTTTACTCGCAAGGCATTGGTCAACCCGATGAAATGACCGAAGACTTTTGGTTAAGTTTGCTTACTAGCTCCTATTGCTGCCTACTGGGACCGAGTCAAGAAACCACGTGATTACAAAGCAAACTACCCAACAAAGTACCATGCCTTCGAGTTTTTTGTCTGAATTCTTATTTCCTTTTGTCAATTGACCACTGGTTAGTATGATAGTTCTAATTTACTTGTCTTAACCTCACATGTAAACTGCTCTGATAAATGTAACTTACTTGACTTGGCTTAGCCTCCAAAATTTAATCTGCTATGATAGACATCACTTACTTGACCTCATACCTCCTGGCACCAGACAAATAGATACACATCAATAGATATCTGTCAAATGCAATAAAAGAAGTGAGTTGGCTTAGCTCTATATTTAAAATTATTTATTCCATTGTTACAAGATATCTTATATCTCTTACTGGAATATATAATGAACGAAACTATAATTTGTATCAACTATTCTTTTAATCTTTTATTCTTTTACTTGTTTTAGTCATTTGACTGCGGCCATGCTGGAACACCGCCATAATATCAAGACATTGCCTTATAAACTCATTCAGATTTTTAAATGTCACACGAATAAAACAATTACGATATTTAATCTCTAGTACCGTTTACATGTGAATTGGCTTCGGAGACAATTTGTTTTTCTTTTAGTCGTCTGAAATGAGAATTCAGTTACAAGTCTTCTTGAAATAATAAATTAACCTCTGTCAGATCGTATATCAATTTGGTTCATGATCGTTATTTTCTTTTACTTTCATTTATAAACGAACAGGACAGATTTCTAGGGTTGGGGGCGATGAAAGAAAGATTGCTTACTTAAATTTAAAAGTATAGTGGATATCCCGTGAATAAATAGTGGACAGACAGTAGACCTCTAATATTTCCAATTACCCAATAATAAAATATAGCGCTTGCTATTTACCAGCTAGTGGGCGACTGGTATAACGTATGACTATAGTAATAGAAACTTTAAGGTTGTCTTTAAACTTTTAAATTGAATATATACACAAACAAAAAGGAAATTATATTCGTAAAGGATTTGATGTTGTTTTTATATTACTCGAGCTCATGTAAACAATATTTTCCATTAATTAGCAAGAGGAGGGAGGAACTAAGTTTAGTAAAATTGATGCGGTGGATGTTCAGTGTTAAACTCTGGAGATCGAGCAACAGCAATGCTGAGATAAAATGATCAGCACACAATTATAGGCTGCAGTTACGTTTTTTTTACGGAGGTTTAAAACTTATCCCTGTACCAAAGTATAGGTTTTACCATTCCGATACTCTTTTACTCTTTTACTTGTTTCAGTCATTTGACTGCGGCCATGCTGGAGCACCGCCTTTAGTCGAGCAAATCGACATCAGGACTTATTCTATCTATCTATCTGTCTATCTATCTATCTATCTATCTATCTATCTATCTATCTATCTATCTATCTATCTATCTATCTGTCTGTCTGTCTGTCTGTCTGTCTGTCTGTCTATCGATATAAAATAGATGGCTTATTTTCTTATTGTCAATTTTATGTCCATACCCTGTTCTGTTAAGTTCACTAGTAAGGAGTATTAAGGCTATGCAAAAAAATTAGAGCTGAAAGTGAGTCACCTTGGAAAATGCAACAGTTGATGCCAATATTGTATGAAGCCAGTACACCATTAGAGTGGTATAATTGGGAGATTCGTATTCCACGCTGACATGTTATGTTTCAGAAAGTTTGAAATTACATGAGAGACTTTGAAGATGACCAGTAATTTCCAGCTCCATGAATACGGAATGCTGCCAAAGGCCTTTTTATAAACAATCTATGCAGAACTGAGATTTCTGCGTATGTTATGACAGTTCTCAAGGATCGTGCGATTAATTAGGAGTTGATCTTTGCATCCATATGAGCCTCATTGGCACTCAGTGGGGAAAGTACCGTTCTGTTCCATAAATCCGTATGTTTTCTCCACAAGGATGGATGTTAAAATTTTATAAGTGGTAGATAAACAGGTTATGGGCCGATAGTTTATTTTTGATATCTTGGTTTCATTATTGTTTGGAATTAGATAAGTAATACCATTTACTGACCAATCAGTGTTTTCTAATGATCTCCCATAATTTCATTGAACAGCTGAACTAACTTTTCATGGGCACTCGGGAGCGATGTGAGCCAGAAATTTGGCACCCTATTTTTACCAAGGGATTTCCACTTATGAGCTTTCGTGAGTATCATCCTTAGGTCTGCTATTATGATGCATTCCCATGCTTGTTCTGATTATTGTTATTATTATTATAAACAAAGCTCAGGTTTGGTCTTATTCCTGGTGGGATTTATGTGGGTAGCGTGTTTCTACCTGTAACCTTAGGTATCCACATATTTTCGGCAGTTTTTCAGTTTTTTAAAACCCTCCCGATAATCCTTGCTGTCCCTAAGAGGCAAGCTTTCTGCAGGAGCTCTACCGGGCATTCTATTTCAATTTCCTTCAGCCATTTGTCTATATCTCGGTTTACAGTTCTCAACGCACCAGTTTTTATAGGCATGACCTTTACTGTTCGCATGCTCTAAATTTTTCCTATTTCAAATTTTAAGGGATTGTATTTTCTTTGTTTTTCTTCCTCTTTCTTTACGATCCTGGAATCAAGCGGGCATGATGGGTCGATAAGTAAGCAACTTCGCTTTTCTTTATCTATGATCGTAATATATGGTCTATTACTTTCTTGCTTCTTGTCCGTTTGAAGAAGAAAGTCCCCCAAAATCTTACATTTCTCCGACTCTAGTACTCTTTCGAATCGATGATTGTACCATTTGTTTCCAGCTTCAAATCCCCATTTCTGGCACAGTTTCCATTAGAAAATTTTTGCAGCCTGGTCTTGCCTCCATTTCTTATATTTATCCTGTGCCAACTGGGGGCATACTCTCACAATATGTGTCTCGTTCCAAGTTCCACAGGTTCTATATTTTTCTGACACATTCTCACCATATATACTTTCTCTCAAATTGTTTGTTTTTATCGCTTGATTTTGGGCTGAAAAAATTAGGCTATCTGTTTCTTTTTTTCATTGCCCTTTCTTAACCAAGTCCAGGATTTTGTTCCATATACGCATTCCGTGGCTCTCCAAAATTGGCCATGCAGATTTCTCTTCGATCTGTCTTTCTTTGTTTCCAAAGGTGAATTATTCAAACCACAAAGAATTCCTCTCAACAAATGGCCATTACTTCTGCTCGTGGTCAAAGATGCACATATCGTCAGCTCAACTGGTTATGGTCAAACAACTGACAAGCAGGTAAAGGTAAACAAATAAAATAAAGCGGATGGGGGAAAGGAAAGAAAATTCCCAGTGATAATGCTCTTTTCAATACATGTGACGTATCAGTTAAGACAATTTTTTCCTGCATGGATGGTAAGCCAGGGATCATTCTTAAATAATTTTCCTTTTTTTATCATTCCAAGTACTCTTACAATTACTGGTATTGTAACGGTCTGGCGGTGCCACATCTTTTCGATTAACAAATCTTTATATTTTCTGAGGTTATCAAATTCTTTTGTCCAGATATTATGGTCACAGGGTATGTTCGTGTCAATCAATAAATAGACGTTATTGTTTTGGTCCTTCACAACAATATCTGGTTAATTTGCTTTGATGGTCCGGTGTGTACATAGCGGGAAGTCCCAAAGAATAGTTACATTTCCTCCCTCAGTTACAGCCTCAGGGTAGTACTGGTACCATTTGTCAGCAGTTTTGATTTTATAATGCCGACACATTATCCAATGTAGATATTGGCCAACTCTGTCATGTCTTGATTTGTACACTACATTATTATTATTATTATTATTATTATTGTTATTATTATTATTATTATTATTATTATTATTATTATTATTATTATTATTATTATTTTTATTATTATTCATATACCCTCAATAGATTAGATTGTTGGAAAAGAAAATAATCCTAACATCGGGCTAAAACAAGTAACCTTAGATACCAAGAAACCTCCTATAGGGTTACAATTTGGTTCCATCTTTCGTGGTGCTTACCAGTCAAGTACAGGAATTGATGTAATCGGCTAACCCTCCCCCACAACACTCACTTACCCACCCAGCCACACCAGAATTTGCTGGCCTTGTGCCAAAATTTGAAACAGTTATCGTTGTTGTTGTTGTTTTCCTTGTTGTTGTTGTTTTCCTTGTTGTTATCCCCTCCTCCTCCTCTTCCTCCTCCTCCTCCTCATCATCGTCATCATCATCATCATCATCATCATCAGCAGCAGCAGCAGCAGCAGCAGCAACACCAGTAGCAGTAGCCCTGTATAGCAACAGTAGTTGTATTAGTTTTCACTATTGAAATTCGTCTTTGTTTCGTGTTTGTTGAGACAGAGTCGTTTGGTCAAGAAAGGAAGTAGACAACAGACAGTCTGTACAGTTGAACAGTGACGTGAATGATTATGAGAGAATCAAAGAAACCTTTATCCGGGTTGATTCCTGCTGCTATAGATCAGATGATTGAATTGGAACACTATGAGCTACACAGCATTCTATTTAGTCGCAGGAAATGCATATAACATACAAAATGCATACTACAAAACGTACACACACATATACTAACATACTTATACACGTACATCTTACTAAACACAATCATATAGACATAGACACCTGTTTTTATTCTGAAAATTGCACTAAATTAGATATATAAACATATAAACAGCGAACCACACTAAATTATATATAGATGTAGACATACATTGATAAACATTCAACAACACGATTCATGTAATTATGCACAACACCATATAAGTATGCACATCGGTACACCAAACTACATTCATATATTTGCACACACAGTTACGAAGGCAAATACATGAAATCAAATTAACGATATACAACCATACACAAACCATAAACAATTTTTGGCTATGTATATCTACAAATGTTTATATAATCAAATATACGTATACGCAGTCTCATACCTGTATATATATATATATATAT
>NC_068983.1:67856081-67866826 GCF_001194135.2 Octopus bimaculoides | reverse complement strand
CATATATCCATCATTTTTGCGGGCTAAAGACTTCCAGTGCTTGTTTGATGAAGGGGGATGTGCAGTATAGTTCAGTAAAATTGTTTGTTATTATTATTTGAAATGCTTTTTGTGTCTCACGCCTATGATGGAATTAAATTGGGTTTACTCTTCTCTTGGATAACAAGTCACCACCTGTGACCTCATGTATCCAAGAAATTTCGAGTGGCCGTTCCTAATAATCAGGTGAGTTGCATGTGTTTTATATACTTCTGCAAGTCAGTGTTGTCTGTCCACTCCTTGATCCTCTTCCCGTTGACTCTAAACTCCAGTGATAATTGGTATGACCTCAGTTTTTCTGAATCCTGCTTATCTCTCTCTTCAAGTCCTGGTATATATCTTCCTTGTTCTCTTTTATTATTGTATCAAATGGACAGGCCACATTAGCTATGTAGCAAGTCCATGCCCTCTTCTCAAACACAAAGATAACTGGTTTCTTATGTTAGAGAAGATGATTAGTTTTGATATGAAAGAACCTCGGCGGAATTTGAACTCAGAACATAATGACGGACGAAATGCCGCAAAACATTTTGCTAGGTGTTCTAGCGTTTCTGCTAGCTCATCGCCGTATCTAATACTAATATTAATTTATTATTTTACTCCGTCCGTGTGTTTTTCTCTTACAATTACTTACAAAACTGACCTTCACATGTACATATATTGCCATGTGAGGGTACATATATGATTGTGTGGGTACGTGTTGATGTCTGTGAGAATAGACGAATATGTGAATAATCGATATGACTTATAATTCTTTGAGACTTAATCCACCGTTCGGTTTAATACCACGGTCTTTGAGTAATTGCTTAGGAGTTCAACCTGCTGTAAGCATTCTAACTAGGCCTCCGGCTTGAGGAAGCTTTCCTTCCGCAATCTCCCTACACTCAAAGCCCCAGAGAAAGAGTAACAGGTGCTGCCCTGCCTACTGAATAAGCAAAAAAACTCCCCACCCCAAATAAATGTAAAATGTTTGTTCTTGTATGCCGGAGTGATGTGCATTACTTGTATATGTGTATATTGCTTACAATAAGCACCGACCATGAAGATCTCAAACAAGTATGGCACTAACGAAAGTAATTCTTAGGGTTGACCGTTCAGTCTAGAGGTGTCAGGAGTGTTTTTTTTTAATGGTCGCTTAGCAAATGTATCGCAACATCAAAGAGGCGGCGCAATACCAGCTTCTCAACTAGTTCAATTGATCACGTCACGCAGTCATTTCTAGAAAGCAATCTATTTCATATTCACAATCAGTTTTCTATCTAGACTAATGTTTCTGTCGTCAACGCCTTAACATACCCGCCAGATTCTTATAATTCAGTGTTCCGATGTGATATCCCGATACGAAAACGCTTGTAGATTACGTATATTTACTTCAGATAAATATACATTCTTTTTGTTGTCGACTTAGAATATTGATTAATATTTTAGCAAAGACAAGTTTGGCACCATAACTTTCATTTTTAGTTGAGCTATTTCATTTGTTTTCTTGAAATCTGTAGTAAGGATAATAATCAATAGCGTGAAGATGAAGTATTCAGTGGCCATCAAATAACTATTAAAGGTTAATGGGTCACGTTAACCTTAATTTCATCTTCCATATCTACTTCCCTCAAAATTTATCAGACTCAGAGACATGATACTAAAATGACTTCCTAATTACTTTCTCCCAATAGACTTTAATTTCGAGATTTTTGAAAGTGAAATGTTAGTTACATTGTCTACACTTTTATCAGGGACATTAACGATGTAAGTGGAATGATATAATTGCAGTCTGCAGTTGAGTTCGTAGCTTGAAGTTATAAATATTCATAAAGATATATGGAAATATCGTACCATTCATAAAAGTTAAAGAAATTGAGAAAATGTGTTTTCAAAAAAAAGGCAAGACAAGAAGAGAAAAAACTGGCAAATGTGCAGCAAGAAACCTCTTATATCGAACCCTGATAGGTTATTCTTTAACATCATAGTGTTGACAAACCTCCACTTATTTATAGCTTCTTAACTATTGAGTTACGATAGATTGATTTCACTGTAAAATCATTAATTAACATTGCTAATTAGCTTGTGAGCACATTAGAAAATGTTGTTACATGTCATTGTAGACAAATAGCCACTTCTATTTTGGATGGCGCTAGATGATGGGTGTCGTGGGAGACATTAAACTATAATTAAGTAGCCAAAGCTGTATTTATACTGAAGTGGATTCCGGAAATTAATCAATAAATTAAAGTTCTTCAGTTCTAATTTCTTTCTACATCTCGACCACTGCCAGCATATCATTACTAAAGCCAAAAACACAATACTGAATCCACACTTCGACCACAATATCATAACACGACAAACAGATCTCCGCTGCATTGCAAAACCAAACCCCGCCCCAAATACAATACAAACTAGCATCGCTACATCAACATTTCCATCCATCATTCTATTCATTTATTCATCCATTTATCTCTCCAACCTACCAACCAACCACCTCGGCCTTAATACAATGCCGCTGTCTCTCACCACAGCTACAAATGACATCTCAGTGTCAGGTCACTATCGCCGCAAAACTACCACAAAAACTTCGCTAAACTGTAAGGTGAAATAAGTTATTGGATCAATTCCTGTAGCAGCTAGATCATGCAAGATAGAAAAATTATTGAGAGAATAAAGAACAGTACAGACAAACCTTGCTGATGCCTTTTCGATAGCGTAAAGTATCAGATTTGGTACTATACACTATTTTGTTCATTATGGCCTCTACGAAGTTGGAAGATGTTCTAGGTTTTGTTAGGCAATGCATAGCAACTACAAGTGGTGATGCAACTTTGGTTAATTGCACTGCTTTGATAATCCACCCATGAGTTATACTCTGAAAGGCCTTTTGGTAGTCCAGCCACGCAATAGCCAAGTTTCGTCGGTAATTTATAGTTCTTTCTTGCATCATTTTATTAATTAGTAGAGGATCAATACAGTCCCATACATCCTTCTTTTTCCCTGCCTTTTAGGAGTTATAGTTAGTGGCACTAGTGATACTGTAGAAAAGATTGAGGCACCCAGTATGCATCTTATACATAATGTTTTGTCAGGCCATTGGGCAGGAGTTTTTAGCTTCGACAGTTAGGCTATGTTTTAAGAATGTGGGTACGTTTAATGATGATGATGATGATGATGATGATGATGATGATGATGATGGTGATGATTTTGTTGATTTTGATGATGATTGGGATGATGACAGTGATCTATTTCATATGATATGCCATTTTCATCGCATTCCATGTAAATTAAAACAATGATACAGCAAAGTTTCCAAATCCCAGATCAATCACATGTACTCTAACCCTCTTCAAGCTTATGTTATCAATAATTACCAAAATATATATGTAAAAAAAGGTTATTTCAAAAAAGAGAGCCACACAGATGTCAAGATATCTTCTTCAGAATTATCTTTTTTTTTTTTTACAATTCTTTCATCGATTAACAGTTTTTAGGACAGTGAGTCTAACAATGGTTTTTGAAATCGATGAATATGTTTGAAGTGATTATTGATATTTGTGTTATTTTTTAGCGTATCCTTATTTTCTCAAACCGCCGTGTTTTATAATTGTCTGCTTGGTCTTGTTGATTCAGTTTATCATTTACATTGCATATAATTCTTTAATTGTGTATCATTTCATTTTAGGAGTAATGCATTTTCTTTTTGAAATTATTATATAAATTTATCAATATTTTTTTTTATTTAGATATCGTGCATTGTTGTTATATCATCTTTTTTCTCGTGATATATTTTCGTATTTTCTATTTCCAGATTAGTTTACATGATTTACTCCCTTGTTTTGTTTTATTTGATTCTTGCGCTGTTTTTTTAATGTTATTTGAGCAGCTGCGCCGATTACACGACTTTTACAATTATTTGCGTTTCATCTTGTTTCTCTAAATTTGCTTAGAGTTTGTAACTTTCTTTAAGTGTTTCATTAACGTTCGGCTTAATGTAGAAAAGATAACTTGCCAGTTTCATACAAACTGATATAGATTTTATTTCTTCAAGCTTAATTTTGATGGTGTCTATAATAACTTCTTGGTAAACTATAGTCACTTGTTACTATATAAAGATATGGAGATTCCTTCATTGTTGATAACGAAATTGATTGGTTCATAAAATCGGTTAATGTAGTAGCGCTCAGTTGAGATAATGCCTTGTGGTAACTGATCATAATAATCTAATGCTTTTTTCCACTTCCCCTATTATTTAGCTTAGTTTTTCATTTATCTTAGTCAATTTTTCAATGTTTGGTACTATCGTACTATTTGTGGTATAATAATAATTATTTTAAAGCTATATAAAGAAAGACTTCTCTTTGATTTTAAAGAAATTCATTAAAGGTAGATTTGCTTTTCATTTCCGTTCAGGTGGAAGCACTTTTAAAAATATTATTCGTTTTAATGGTATCTTTATAGTGATGATGATCCATATGGCAGTTAAGTCGAGCATATTCATCTCATGTACCTTATTCGATCCCTTACTACTTCTTTCGAATAGAACATGCTAAAAATAGTATTTGATACTGACAAATTTTAGTATTATTTTTGTGATTTTGAAATTCAGATGATGTTTATTTATACTATTAACATTTTCCAGTATAATCAGGCAAAGAAAGGACACTAAAATGAATATCAAATCATCTACATACAACTATTATAGTTTTTTTTTTGATACCCTGTCAATTTCGTTATAAATAAGCTTCACTTGCATATATACAGAAATTAGTTTGTAACTTCTTCCCTGCTTTTATTTTGTTATGCTCAGACACTAAGCAGACGGACTTTTTCTCATTTAAACGAGTGTATAAAATCCTTCTTTGTTTAGTGTACTCACACTTATCTTTTTTTTTTAAATTATAGCCATTTATTTGTTTATAGCATGCAACACAAAGTAGTGGAAAATCCTGAAAGAAACTTGCAATTACTTTACGTTTTCTATGTGATTTTATTCATTAAATACATGTAGTTTTATCCGTGCTTATCTTTCTGTCCATGCAGTTTATTTATACTGAAGTTAGATGTATGTGATGAACAGTTACACATTTGTAGGCATGGAATTTGTTTTTATGTTGAATTACAAAATCACCTCGAATTATATGTAAAGATCAAATATATAAAAAGGGTATTCAAATTTGAAATGTTTAGAATATGGTGCGATGATCTGACGAAAAGGAATAATGTGTGTCAATGTACGAATGGTGCTGTGTACAACCGATAAATTACCTGAAATACGAGCGAAATACAAGAAAAAATTGTGATTCCTCTGAGGAAATTGACGTTTGTTCTAATTGCAAAGAAAATTACTTGAGCGATTTTTAGTTTCAAGAATAATGCATATGTTAAACGACAACATTTTTTGCACTCTACTGCCAAAACTACAAAGAGTTAACCATCAAGTTCATGAAAATTCATTTTAGAAAAGTGTTTGTTGTTTCACGAGAGAAAGGAGCATCTAATGTTAATCACACCAAGAGAAGAAATTCTGATCATATCTGCTTTCTGTACCTTTTTGTGAAGATATAATTTTCTATACCCTGTCGTGTATTCCTTTATATTATTTTGAATAAGAGTCTCTAGGAGGATGAGGGACACAATCTTCTATCTTATAGATTATCATCATCAACAGCTTACTTGATGTTTATGGTGCTTCATCCAATCGTACAGCTTGGTATGGGAACTGAAGTCACTGCAAAATCTTGTAATTTCTTTGTGTTACGTTCACCAATATGTTTGTTATCAGTAAAAATTTGAAGACCTTCCTGTATAAGTGACAAGCCTGTAGCAAATATTTTACAGCCAACCCTGGTGTGTTGGTGGTATTTCCGTATTCTTATCTATATTTTCAACTTGCTTTTGTTCTAAGAACATCAGCTCCATGTTATACTCAACCACATCATCCCTTATCACTGCTTCAAACTCCACATCATTTACAAGTATCACATTATCATCCCAAATTTTAGGTAGACTTTCTGCTAGTGGAAGACTTGTAAAGTTACAGATAGAGTCTAACCATATATTTTTCCATCAATGCACAGAGTCGCCCATTTCAAGCATCACAATAGATTTATGACAAAATACGCTTCGAATGATTAAAGAAATAGCTTCTTGAGCCCTTTACTTAATTTGCTTTTTTTCCCCTCACGTATTGTTGCCAATGGCTAATTTTTTTACCTCCCACATACAACTTCTATCTGCTTCTCATCTTTGGCTTTCATTTCATGTCTCACATCGAACTCTTCAAATGGCTGTGATATGAAAGTGTGATTATTCAGATTTTACCTTTTTCTCTCACCTTTTAGAAATCAGCAAAAATAGTTTTCTTTCATCATATTTTTGATCACATAACAATACGATTCATAAACATTTTGTTTTTCTGTTTCATCACATATAGCAAAGGAATTTTCAGATTTAGTAATGGGGAATGAGTTTAAATGGTCTCCGGCATAATCTACTACTACTACTACTACTACTACTACTACTACTACTACTACTACTACTACTACTACTACTACTACTACTATTACTACTACTACTACTACTACTACTGCTGCTGCTGCTGCTGCTGCTGCCGCTGCTGCTGTGTTACTTCTGCTGCTAATAGTACTTACTACCGTGCAGTGGTAAACACTATTTAGTATCATTCATTTCATTCATTTACATTGTTTTCAAATTCCAGTAAAAGAAGTGTTAAATATGGAATTGGAAGAAAGTAGTGTGAATCAGTGTTAGTAACGGGAAATTTATCGCGTTCCAACATTTCCGGTTACTGGAAGGATTTAAAAAATTGATTCCTCGACGAAGCATGTTCAAGTAATAACGGAAGTGAATTAAGTTACACGGTAGGTCTAAGTGAAGCGGTAGTGTCAGTAAAAATATATGAGAGGTGAGACAAGTGAAGTATTGGTTGTATGGTAGAAGAACCGAGAGAAAAATGATCTGTGCGAGAGGTGGTGGGGAGAGTCCAGGCAGCCAATGTAGCAGCACACTAAGAGAGCGTGTTGTGGGTTAATGATGGACAACTAAGGACAATACAGAGAAACGCAAGGGGAAAAGGAGCCCACGAAGCATCAAAGAGTGACAAAGAAAACAGATGGAATTGGAGGCGGATTTAGAGGGACTGAGGTTTTACGCCGATGAAAGCAGAAGTTCGTTGACCAAGTTTCTGACCATTTCGATTGCACTTCTAATTTAATATACTGCAATATATGCTGTTTGTGTGATCACTTGTATAGAGAGAAGACCTGTCGCCTCCTGTATATTACGTTCCAGAAACAGGTCACGTAAAGCTTTCTGAAAGCTGTGGATCATTATTCCAACTTCTCTGGCAGTGCCTCATTATAATTCCTTTAATTTTATCGTTTAATTCACCCAATTTCATTGTTTTTCGCCGATGATTCCTGCATATGCAGCTGAAAATATGTGTACTCGTCACTAATTTACACTGCACCTTGATAGCGTTTTGTTAAATTGACTGCTCTCCTCTCAACGTCTCTCACACGAACCACGACTTTTCCGACTCTCCCTACTTAAGTAATTTAATATGATTATCTTTAAATCCATTTCTTGACATTAGTAAATAACTTATCCACTTCTCTCCTTTCCGTCAGTCATTATTTGAGCACAGTCCCGAATCACTAGCTCTTCCTACTTCTCGTGGTAAGCGAACTGACAGACATTTAAAAATTCTTCTCGACTTGTAAATAAATAAATAAATACGAGGTCTGATCAATAAGTATCCGGACTGTTGTCATAGTTACAAAGCTAAAACATGCATAATGAAGCCGCTTGGCAAAAATTGACCTTGAACTCTGTTGTGCATGCAATAAGTTTTAACGTTCTATCTCACTTCCGCTGTTTACAGCAGTGCTTAGAAGGAAAGTGTGTAGCATGGGATCATCGCATTGACCATGACAGAAAAAGTTGTCATGGTGATACCTGCTCAGAACCCTACGCAAAATTGCAGAAAGTATATGGAGAAGAGTGTATGAGCCGCACACAAGTGTATAAGTGGTTTAGATATGTCCAAGATGGCCGAAAAAATGTTGATAGTGACGAACGTTCTGGGAGACCCGCAACCATCAGAACTGAGAAAAAAATTGCAGATGTACATACAGCTGTGAGAAGAAATCGTTGAATCGCCATCCGTGAATTATCAGATGTGCAGATTAGTTACAATTCAGTTCAGTCCATCATGGTCAATGCCACGATCACACGCTACATACGTAACTTCCAAGCACTGCTATAAACAGTGGAAGTGAGCTAGAACGTTTAAACTTAGTGCACATGCACAGCAGAGTCCAAGATGAATCTGTACCAAGCGGCTTTACTCCACGTGCTTTAGCTTTGTTACTATAGCAACAGTCTGGATACTTATTGATCAGACCAGTATCTATCTTGTATGTAATAAGCTATATCTTTATAGTAGAGATTTGTGGTATTGTACCATTGTAAATTATGATGAGGACTAGTTTGTCCTAATAATACTTTCGAATGTAGATATAAGGCCTGCAATTTTTTTTCAATCTCAGTCAGCGCCAAGTTGTATATTGTATCAGTGAAATCTGTTTAAAGTAGGGAATCAAAGCTGAGCGGCTCACATGAAGTCCTCGGACAGGTCATTCTTAAATTGAAGCCACAAAGAATACGTACTACTGGATGCACAATTGTGCAGTATAGCTGCAAAAAGTGTTCTAAGGCTTCCAGGCGATTTGGATACACAAGCCTCTGATAAGCAGGCTTGCCACTGCTCGTCATCTTCAAGAAGACCGCGCTGTTAAAATGCCTCCTTGTATGTCGCAAAAACGTTTTCATCTACAGTTCTTAAATCCTGAAAGCAAGTTGGGCCTGTTACTTCGTGTAAAAGAAGACGGAGATGATAGCACTCAGTCTGATTTGAGTGCACTGTGTAAACGCTCCAAAGGCAATCATCGAACTTAATGCCTTCGTGCCCTTCAACAGTTTTACCTATCTTCCTTCTCCACGTCTTGTTGTTCCAGGTGTAGTAGGATGGAACTTATGGGTAAAGGAGTGGCCATGCAAAAGGATCAACCTGACAAAGTTTAAAAAACGCAGTAAGCGCGTAGTATCTTGTGGAGCCTGTGCTACCTGGGCAGCAGTGGCTTCACTGAAATGCACTCTTTGGCCGTTTTCCAGATGAACAGTGAGCTGAAAAACGGCAGGATACCTTTTGTGTATTGGAACACCGAAAATACACCAAAACGCTTTATTGCTGTTTATGCACCGTGCAGCCTGGTATTGCGTTACTTTATCGTGTTGGTTGATGACTTGGAGGCCAAACATGGTGGCATCGGACCCTTTGTTAACGTATTTGCAGACATATTTGATTGACTTGATGGAATTGCAAAATTCAACGTTGATATGCGCTTTAAATGTCTTTGAAAGAAACGGGCAGTAAGGTACTATCCATCTATTGTCAACTTCGAATTTCCCTATGGTTAAGGTTAAGCCTCCGTCGCATGGCTTCCTACAACCTATACAGTGGGTACCCGTCTTGAGCAGTTTGAGTATGGGACACGAATTTTTAGGGAAAATTCTTAGAGCATACATCATTTATCAATCAATCTTTCCTTGTGTAGGCAGGCCCACTAGGGCCATGGACCATATTAGACTTCACTATGCCATGGAGTTCACTATCAACGCCCGGATCAGGTATTTCAGCGGAAATTAGCTTGTCTATGTCATTTGCATTTATTTTCTGACTTAACCATAGAAGTATGTGTATGTGAGGCATGTCCCTCTTTTGCCACTCAACAGTGAACATGAAGCTTTTAACATGGCCAAATATTTGACCATTGCTGAGGAGATCCTTGAATTTAAGTAGTTTAAGTCTAAAAACTCTCGCAAAAGGCAGAAGACTCGTATTTCATTCCACCTGGCATTACAAGTGAAGGTAATGGAAAAGTCGGGCTCACCGTAGTACCGAACGTAAATCATGACGTCTTGCGTACGTTCGTGCATATATCGAGGACTACCAGTAAAGGAAGACCGAAGTATGCACAATTGGCCTAGCCTTTCAGGGGCAACGTCGTTATTGGTGCTATCTCTGAGATGGATGTACTTCTTTCCTCTTATCTCTCCTTGTTTTATTTCCGTATTATATACTTCACAAAGGAAACTTTACTGTTTGTGTGGCTCGGATTTTCGATTGCAAGATCCATATAAATCGCATTGCAATTTAATTAAAGATCTGACCTGATAGCCGGATCCTTGTCTGGAGTGCTTACTGTACTTTCCACTTGATTCTTCGAATCCAATTCTAATATCTTTAAATATATATATGTACGTGTGTGTATATCTGTATATATAAGGTAGGTGCGTTCCTTTGTGGTTAGACTATTCGGTCGATTCCCGGTGGAGCATTGTGTTCTTGAACAAGATACTTTATCTATCGTTGCTCCAGCCCATTCAACTGACAAAAATAAGTAGTACTTGTAATTCAAAGGGCTAGCCATGTCACATTCTGTGTCACAATGAATCTCCCCGAAAACTACGATAAGGGTACGCGTGTCTGTAGAGTGCTCAACCACTTGCACTGACGAAAAGTCAGGCCATATGTATGTATTATTGTGTATATACGTGTGTGTCTGTGTAAGCCCGTCTGAGTGTGTGTATATACATACATACATACATACATACATACATACAAACATACATACACA
>NC_068983.1:67852635-67855928 GCF_001194135.2 Octopus bimaculoides | reverse complement strand
ATATATATATATATATATATATATACATATATATTATACACACACTCACACATAATTTAGCGTAGGATGTTGTACGAAGATGGGATATCAAAGAAAAATACCTTGTGACATTTAGATTCTTCTCAGTTACGCAGTTTCATCCCTCTTAGCTCACACGCCATTGCTTTCTTCCTCTTCCGGCGTAGCGGGAAGGATTGATGAAATAATTGCCATTCAAAGAGTACTGAAATTAATACTGAGGTTAATATAGTTAAGAAAAAAAAGACGATGCTCCAGCTCGGTCACATGACAATGAGAGATGAATTAACAAAATAAAACAAAATTCTCTTTTATTAATATTTACCATTGCAGGAGCAGTTTTTGACTGAATAGTGAAGAAGTTCGATTTGCCATCACTTGGTTTCGAGTCCAGTTACACTACGGAGAACCTTGGGCCTGTGTCGTTTACCATAAAGCGCTCTGTTAATGCCTTGTGAGTGAATTTGGTTAACGTAAAGTTGGAAACCCATAACATATATATATATATATATATATGTATATATATAATTAAAGAGGTAAATTCAGAAAGTGTAGGTCAATCAACAAATTCCCAGACGCAAAATTTTAAACATATTTTTAAAAATACACATACATTAACACAATTTAATACATATCTATCTCTCTCTCTCTCTCTCTCTCTCTCTCTCTCTCTATATATATATATATATATATATATATATGGTACCACATACACACACATATATATATATAGTACCACACACACACGTATATATATATATGTGCATAGATGAAAATACAGATGAAAAGAATGTAAAAATATTCGAGGTGTAAGTATGGTAAAAATGTTGGAGGTGTAAATAAAGTAAAACATATATGGATTATGCGAAACAACAATAGGGAAGCGTCTAAGTGATCAAGTAGCAAAATAATTTTTCAGACAGTTCAAAGAGCAAATAAATACATTACAATACGAGGTATAATATTAAGGAAAAGTCCCGTTATTAGAGGAGGTCCATTCGACAGCCGTTTCTGGAGTACATTTTATTAAGGTAAGAAAGTTCAAAAATTTAACTTATCCTGGTAAATGATGTCCCCTTAATCATATACGTCATTTACAATGGACGGATACGTGTCCTCATCTTGTTTGGTGTTACTACAACGTTTCGGCTGATGTACTCTCCTGCCTTCATCAAGTGTTCTGGTGGAATTTCGAACCCAACCCTTTATTTGACTAATGGGGTACTCTGTTCTCATTCCTAAAGTATTCTTTTTTTACTGATGTTATTTTTTGTTGATATCATTTCCCAAGTCCCTGTCTAGGAATGAACTCAGAATCTATGCTATATGCCCGTGGGCAATTATAGAGTGAATTTTGGGACTTATAAACCAAATATTTTATATTTTCTTAAAACCGGTTCTGATATTACATTCATATCTGCACTTGCTCTGCTTAGAAGATTATTGTGTCCTAGCATATCTGCTGCCTCTTAATGTTCGTATTTTCCAGTAGTGTTCTCTGTCTATTATCTTAACTTCATCCCACAAGGAGAGGTGGTTTCCGTTTTTCTATACATGATCGGCTATATCCGATTTTTCAATATCCCCTTGTATCACAGCTTTACGATGTTCTTCTACCCTTATTCTACCCTTATTTTAAGGGCGCGGCATGTTTCGCCTTTGTATAACTTACTGCAACTGCATGTGATGGAGTACATGCAGTGTTTGGTCATATCATCTTCTATGGATAGTTTTACTCGGAGAAGATATTTGCAAAGTGTTGTATTACTTCTGAATAATGTCCTGGTGTTATATGGACCGCACATCTTTTATACCTTTCCCGAAAGGCCTTTGACATACGGTAGACAGAAAGGATAAAATATTAAGTTTTTAAGCCCCAAAATTAACTCTATAATTACCTACGGGCATATAGCTTAGTGGATAAGAGCATGAGTTACTGACTCTTGGATTATGAGTTCAATCCCAGACAGGGACTTTGGAAATGATATCAGCAAAAATTAACACCAGCAAAAAAAGAAGAGCTTTGGAATGAGAACATAGTACCCCATGAGTGTTGGGTTCGAAATTCCACCAAAACACCTGATGAAGGCTGGTGAGTACATCAGCCGAAACGTTATTTTAAAAATTTTATTTATGTGTTTCACCACCGTTATGGTAACAATAAAGTACAGAATAGTATATATATATATATATATATATATATATATATTTGCATGTGTATATATGTATGTTTTTATATTTATATATATATATATATGCGTATACACACACACACACACACACACACACACA
The DNA here is from genome assembly GCF_001194135.2 of Octopus bimaculoides. Classification (NCBI taxonomy): domain Eukaryota; kingdom Metazoa; phylum Mollusca; class Cephalopoda; order Octopoda; family Octopodidae; genus Octopus; species Octopus bimaculoides. The sequence continues at coordinate 67,853,618 of NC_068983.1, read as the reverse complement.
CACACACACCACACACACACATATATATATATGTATGTATGTGTGTGTGTGTGTGTGTGTGTGCACATGTATGTAAACGGTTAGAATAAAGAGCAAACTTAAATCTGTTTTAGATATGTGTTAAATTCATTGGTGCGTCGAATAAAATTTCATGCGCTTTTTATTCATTAAAATACTGAGTCAAATTTTGAAGTAAATTCCGAAAAGGAGAATTATTAAAATAAAGCAGAAATCACAGTTATTCATTAATGCACAACATAACAACATTTTACAATATAGAACATAAAAACTAGGATTTAAAAAGTTGGTAGTAGCTGCAGTACTTTTGGTTTTCTTCTTCTTCTTCTTCTTCTTCTTCTTCTTCTTCTTCTTCTTCTTCTTCTTCTTCTTCTTCTTCTTCTCATTATTATTATTATTATTATTATTATTATTATTATTATTATTATTATTATTATTATTAGTAGTAGTAGTAGTAATGTAATAGCCGATATGAAAACAGTATTAGTGATGGGGTAATAATAGTAGTAGTAATGGCGGTAAAAACGATAACAGAAAACTTGCCTTTTCATAAGAATGCCTACACATAGCGTTTGAACAAACCACACGCACACACACACACACACACACACACACACACACACACACACACACACACACACACACACACACACACACACACACACACACACATACACACACACATTCGCACACAGCAATACATTTCCTTGGTCCAAGAGAGTCTAGTATATTCAAGCATTGAAATATATATATAATGGAGAAATTTTGTATTCACTTTATCGTCGCACGTACGTAGTAATGAAAATTTCTTACAATAGCTTTCCTGCTATTTTGAGAGAATTTTTGTTATTTTTACTGCATACACCTGAGTTTAGCTTTGTATCTCTGTAGGTTTATGATTAAAAAAGAACTATATAAATACATACGTTCATACATGCTTCTACACACACACACACACACACACA
>NC_068983.1:67852285-67852602 GCF_001194135.2 Octopus bimaculoides | reverse complement strand
ACATACATACACACACATATATATGCATGCACATGTATTTAGGTACATGCGTGAGTGTGTGTGTGTGTGTGTGTGTGTGTGTGTGTGTGTGTGTGTGTGTGTGTGTGTGAGTAATCGCATGTGTCTATGTATATATCTACCTATATCAGTAATATACAACTATAGATACAAATGCACGCACGTACACAGATGCAGATACACATGCTGCACATATGCGCATAACACATACATTCATACTATCAGATACATTTATATTTATATATACACGTGCGACTATATGTATATCTTTACAAACACAATTATATGAATCTGTACTT
>NC_068983.1:67851894-67852275 GCF_001194135.2 Octopus bimaculoides | reverse complement strand
TTATATGAATCTGTACTTTTATGTATATGCTTTGCAAATACATACACAACCACACACATATGTATGTATGTATGTATGTATGTATGTATGTATGTATGTATGTATGTTTGCTCGTACATACATACGTGCATATCTATCTATCTATCTATCTATCTATCTATCGATCTATCTACATTTAAACATATATATATACGTGTGTGTGAGTGTGTGCGTGTGCATGATTGTATGTGTGTGTGTATACACGCACATATACAAACACGCATACATTCACACACATATATATATAGACATATATATACATATATACATACGCACACATGTACCTGTATACATATATATATATATATATATATATATATAAAAATACATACATATATATAT
>NC_068983.1:67839216-67851738 GCF_001194135.2 Octopus bimaculoides | reverse complement strand
AAACTCATAGGGGTGTGGATGCGAAAAATGTAGGCGTGTAATGTGGTGTAATTATTTTTACCAAACCTGAAGTAGCTTGTAAGTATTAGCAAAAAGGTCATGCATTCATTGTAGCCAAGAAACTGTTATAATACCTCTGGCTTGATTTCATCAGACGATTGCAACTAATTGATTTACACTAATTAAATTCAATTATTCACAGAGGAAACCATTCTTTTCTTTAAATCCCACCAGGGTAAACTATGATTTTTATATTTCGGGGATCGATAATATAAGTACAAGCTAAGTATTGAGACTGTTTTAATCAACTATATCCACTCACCAGAATGATTGGCTTTGTGTATACGTTAGAAACCAGTCGGTGAAAGGTGAGGTATATTTGAATTGGTAGTTCATGAGGTAAAGTACCTGGTAGTAATTGTGCTTTTGTATCCTGATTGTAAACCTTTGTGGAGCGTGGACTTGTCTTCTTTTTACCCCGAGATAGATGAAATATGTATTATATTTAGTGACACGTATTTCGGGCTGCACACATCTATCTATCTATCTATCTATCTATCTATCTATCTATCTATCTATCTATCTATCTATCTATCTATCTATCTGTATATTGTTTAATGTTTGATATGTTTATCTTTTCAGGTACAGAAATGGCATTCACTGTATTGGTGTATGTTTGAACACAGTCGAATAAGACTGTGCAGCGTGCATTTGTGAGAGAGTTCTCTAAAAAGTCGCCAACGGAAATGCAGATTTGGACATAACACAACAAATTCAAAGAGGAAAGCTGTCTGTGCAGGGCAAAGAGATCTGGACGACCACTGACATCGAAAAGACGGTCGAGCGGGTTCACCCAAAACTCTTGCGAAGCCCCAAGAAGTCCATAAGAAGGACAAGTCTGGAAACCCAGATTCCTCCGACGACAGTTTGGCGCGTCATGAGGAAATACTTGCTAACGAAACCCTACAAGCTGCAGCTCGTTTAGGCCATAATGGCAGATGACAAGCGAAAGCGCAAGTAATTCTGCGTTGATATGCAAGAGAAACTTGAAGAAGCCGAGTTCAAGGAACGTCTTGTTTTCAGTGTTGAGGTCACATTTCATACGAATGGCAAAGCATAATGTTCGCAAAATCATCATGCCACAACTGAGCATGAGAAGGACTCACCATAAGTGAATGTGTTCTGCGCCATCTCCAAGAAGCAGCTTCATGGCCCATTTTTGGGATCTCGTTCATGGAATCCACATACCTTTGAATTTCTGATTCAAAATTGGAGGAATAAATCTTATGTTGCTCAACATTAAACCTGTTTAGTTTCATTTGCTTTGAGTATGTAGCTTGTGTGATATTTACATCTCAAATGATATCAAATTTTTGAAACACTATATATATATATATATATATATATATATATATATATATATATGTGTGTGTGTGTGTGTGTGTGTGTGCGTGTGCGTGCGTGCATGTGTGTGTATGTGTGTGTGCGTGTCTGCACATATGTATATCTGTATGCGCATGCGTATGTGTGTATAATGATATAATTTGTGATTATACAATGTAGCTTCCCGTTTCATGTTCCTTTTATGTCAAACAATCATTATAGACAGTTATTATGTAAAATATTTGGATAAAATTGTTGTTAAAAATATAAGTACTAACATTAAAATATTGTTGGCGGAAAACAATTTCCTTTGGCTATTAGAAAAAGTGGTATACATAAGCATACATGCACAAGCATACATACATACATACATACATACATACATACATACATGCATGCATGCATACATACATACATATATACATACATACATACATATATACATACACATATATTAATATATATACAGAGATAGAGACACACACACACACAGATACACACACACACAGATACACACATACACACAAACACACACGTATGTAAAGGTGATGGACTTCAAAACTCACTTAGGGGGAGAAAAAATTCCTACATATCTAAATGTATATGGAAGTTAAATTTTGGGCATGTGATATATGAAATTTAGTAATATTTTAAACTGTAATGAAATTCGGTGTGTGTATTGTCCATTAAAAGTTTAAGAGAGAAATTCTAAAAATGTTATTGTTTTTTGTAAATAGTTAATAATGATTTATACTGCTAAATGAAAATTAGCGAATGATAATATTTTGAACATGCCAAAGCGTATCTGTATATATAAAAGGCAGGATGTGTGTGTGTGTGTGTGTGTGTGTGTGTGTGTACGTGAATGTAATTTATGCACGTCCACAAATTAGCACGCATGTCGCTCCAATTTTAGGAGGACATTCGTCATGACCCTTGCTGTATTTTCGTCAACTTATTTTTCCCAGAGGCACCAGCGGATAGCAGTAAAAATAAATTTTCAACCAAAACTTTTAACTATTTTCAAGTCGGAGAAATCACAATTGTTTACAAGCAGGAGTTAAGTCTCTTTCTACCGACGAGTAAGTTTTTGTTAAGACTTTTGTTGTCTTTTTTTCATCGAGGAAAAAAGTGTTTTGTTGATATACGGGCAACACAAACAAACACACACATACGAACATGTATGCGTACAAAAAGTATGTATGCAATTGGTGTACGTACGTACGTACGTGTGTGTGTGTGTGTGTGTGTGTGTGTGTGTGTGTGTGTGTGTGTTGCCCATAATATATATATATATATATATATATATAATCCTGATCATAATATAAGTTTGAATCACAGCAGATTAAATTATGGAAGAAAATACATTCCAAAAACAAAATATCAGTCATAGAAATGGAACATTTACAAGAAAATATACAGGATTAACAAAAGATAACGAAAAATATTAAATGATTGATTGAAAGAACTAGAAACAATATTTGAATGTGTCACCGGAATGAAATTAAGTTACTTTCAAAGTCCGATGAAAGAACGATACCCTAAAACTACAAATTCAAATTCTTCACACTTTTAGTTTAATAAGAATTAATTGCAATAATATCACTGAAGATAAATAACGACCGATGAATTACATAAGAAAAACCCCACTTCCACAAGGATAGCCGTGATGCAACTAACTTTATATGATAATAACTATTAATTATTACAGCTGAAAACCGTAACCGGAGAAAGATGAATGTGAGCATGACATAGGTTTACTACAAAAAAACTTTTGAGAGTGTTTCCAACCTGTAAATTCTGGAAACATTTGCCATGAATTAGATAACAAGCAGATTTTTCAAACATGTCAAAATAAATGGGAAACAATTTGGCACAAACTAACAAAGGAGAGAATTATAAAAACGAAACTTATCCTCAGTAAAAGATTAATATTCCAATGGATTCTTTTCTGCTTAACACAAAAATATTTAACCATCATGCTAAAACTGAAGGTAATGGGCACAGAAGTTAACACTCAACCATATATAAATGACATCAAGTTGTATGCTGGAGATAATGTTGCATTTGTTGCATAGAATGAATCTAGTTTGAGTATTGGCATGAATTTAGGTAAGGAAAATGTCAAAATTCTTCTCTTAAAAGTCACTGAAAGATAACGTTTATGAGATGAAAATTAATGAAAAGAAAGAAAAACTAAAAAAAACCACAAGTATGTTGGATAAAAAAAGAAATATACAAGGGCTAGACACGCACAAACAGAAATTAATGACCTAGACATGGAGGCTAACATACACAAATGAAAGACACAATAGTTTAGAAACATCAGATTTATACTTAAGACGACACTTAAAGCAAACATAGTTACAAATACTCAAAATTTTCTAGTAATACGTTATTAAAATATTCTCAATAGGAAAACCAGATAGGATAAAGCAATGAAAGAATAGAGTGCGTTGAGAACACATCATTTAAGTGGATAGTTGATGTTTGAGAAACCTTTTGGTGACAAGAGATCATTTTATATAAAATCTATTGCATGTTCATTGCAAGTCACTTCATCGCTTCTGGTTCATATATTCGTATCAAAAGTGTGTGTGCTAATGTTCCACACCACGGTTTTCCTGACTCCCGCTTGTATAGCATGTAACAATTTTCCGTCTCAACACAGCTCACTCCACTAGGGTTAACAATTGTGTTGCGTTCCTCTGATGACACTCTCTTACCCCTTTACACTTCACGTACTAATAAACACTACATCGTGCCTTGATTACACAACCCACGCAATAGCACACCACATCCACCTCCACTTCTATTACAGAAACACACACGCACTCTCACACAGAGGCACATACCATGCAATATGCTCATTCAATGATTTTCATGCTGCAGTGTTTGACGTAGGACCACTATCTATTTTAATTAGTTTCTTTTTTTCTTTCACACTGCATAATTGTGCACTCCTGTTAATTATTTTTCTATTAGTTTCTCTTGGGATTCTTTGGGCAATCCACAAAATGCTTCAGAGTATATTCTATAGACAGGTTTTTATCTCAGTGTAATGGACCACCACGAAAATAACGGCCTTTTAATCAGAGCAACTAAGAAATAAAAAAAAAATATATAAAAAAGGAAAACAACAACCCTCTCCCCAGAAAACTCGTTGAATAGCTAATGCACATCCTCGTTGTTATTTATGCAATGAGAGTACGTAATAAAAACAAAACTACACGAATAATAATGATTTCACATGTCGGCATAAAGTCAGTACATTTTAAGGGAAAGGGTCAAATTGATTGCATCGACTCTTGTACTTGACTAGTAATTTATTTAATCCTCCCGAAAGGCGGAAAGACAAAGACAAGCTATGTGGAATTTAAATTCAGTGCGTAAAGAGTCAGAAAAAATGACACCAACTATTTTGCTCGACTTTCTAATGATATTGCCAGCTTACCACCTCAACCAATCGAATAATAACTCTTTCTACTATAGACAAAAGGTCTGAAATTTTATGGGAGAAGAGGTAGCCGATTACATCGAACCCAGTGCTCAACCGATACTTATTTCATCAACTCCGATAGGATGAAAGGCGAAGTCAACCTTGGCGGAATTTCAACTCAGAACACAAAAAGACAATAAATGCTGCCGAGCATTTTGCCCGGCGGGTAACAACTCAACCAGCTCGCCGCCTTTACTTGAATAATAATAATAATAATAAAAAACTTTTCTACTATAAACACAAGACCTAAAATCTTGGGGGAAGGAACTGGTTGATTACATCGACCCAATACCTCGCTACTACTTATTTCATCGACGCCGAAAGTATGAAAGGCTAAGCTAACCACCGCGGAATTTGAACTCAGGACATAAAGCCCAACGAAATACTGCTAGGTATTTTGTCAGGTAACGATTCAGCTAGCTCGCCATCATAACTACACAAATAACAATAATAATGGTTTCATATTTTGGCACAATTCCAGCAATTTCACTCTTTGTGTGTGTGTGTGTGTGTGTGTGTGTGTGTGTGTGGAGTGTAAGTCAATTACATTGACTCCAGTGCTCAACTGGTACTTAATTTATCGACCCCGAAAGGATGGAAGGAAAGGTTGACCTCGGTAGAATTTGAACTCAGAACATAAGGACAGACGAAATGTTACTAAGCCTTTTGCCCAGCATACTAACGATTCTGCAAGCTCGTCGCCTTAACTTCCCGAATAATAATAATATTGACAATTTATTTCTGATCCTCTTTTTGGAATTAATAGCCGTTATATCTTGCGTAACCGTGTCAATTATACAATTGACTTAGTAGCTTATTTCCCCTTAGCTTTGCTCCTGAGTATCACAGAAATACAAATAAAGATTTTAAAAAATTTTGGGTCAAGGCCACACACCTTCGAAAGATGTGTAATATATTTCTTCAATTTTAGTGATTGATTTATAGACTCTACATTTATAGACTCGAGAAAAATAAAAATTAAATTCCCTCTGGGAAGAACTTGCATTTAGAACATTAAAAAATGAATCTAAATACTGTAAACCGTATAATCAGGGAAAAAACAGCAACAATAATTATTTCAAGACCTGAAGTAGAGGGAGATGGTTAGACGACACAGTACACCGGTATTTGACTGGTATTTTATTTTAACAACCCGTAAGGAAATGAAAGGCAAAATTTACCACGTCGAGAATTGAGCTCACAGCGTAAAAATTCAGAACAAACATTGCAAAGCATTTTGTCTCCCTCTTTAGAATATTAACGCGATGTTGTAGTTTGCTTTGGCTAAATTAAATCTTTTTCAGATCTTCTAAACTCATCCTAGTATTTGTAGTTATTTCTAGCAAAATAGGTTTGATGGTATTATTTCCCTTATTTTAATTTCTACCTTAACTAGAAATGTGTGCTACTAATATCAATACAATAACCCGATAACTTCTTGTACTTAATTTATTTTAGTTAACGACTAAATAGCTATAATCCTGCACTTGAAAAGCTAATATTACTCACTTTTTTTTTCGTAGATCACAATTTTAGTTTCTTAAGTTATTAAAATATAAATGATCAATACACAATTTCCATTCTTTTCAAATCTGCTTTTGTTAATTTTTTATGCAATATCTTCGAATTTTATTTTATTTTGAAGTCAAAAAGTTTTTGTCTGTTTTTAGATCAAATTTGACTTGAAGACTATTTGATATTCAGTTACTACTACATAGATGTAACTGATCAACTCATCAGCATATAAGGCATTCATTCAGTGACGGTTTGTCACATTTTGGGTGGCATAGTCAAAGGAGCAAGTGAGAAATTGACAGAATTGTAAAAGCGCCGTTTAAAATACCAAACGGTATTCGTTTCAATCAGTACGCTCTGAGTTCAAATCTAATTGAGATCAATTTTGTCTTACATTACTGGGAGTCGATAAAATAAAGCAGATGCCCGGGGAAATAGACAGATGGAATTGTTAAGGAGCTGCATAAGATTCTTTACGATATTTCTTCTGGATCTAGTGTGATGACGTTTTTGTATCTAACCAATGACACGATATCTTTTAGAAACCTCCTTTGTATTATTTCACAAGTATTCCCTGACAAATACACAACTTCTCAAAGGAAATCACCGATTCGATGATACAAGGGAGGACGTAGTCAAACGACAAAAAACAGTGCAAACAACCTTCTCTCCGGGTCCTTGAGATCAGTGTGAGACACTTTGAAAGGAACCACGGATTAAAGATTATCGGAGATCTGGTCCAAATGTTTACAAAATTTGATTCTACTAAAGTCGCCTAAGAACCAAATGATGGTGTTCTCTCGAGCTTTGATTACTAGCGAAAAAACTGTCCCAATTCATCGGATAGGCTGTCATACATTTTATACATTTTCCCGACTATCCAATTTTACTTAAAAGCTTAGATTGACCCATGGCTATGATGGAATATTCCATTCGAACATAGAACCAAATATTCTTAAGAACAAACCAATTTTTCACTCTTAAGAACATGCCACTTTTTCACTATATTTTTCAAAACGATAATTTAGTAATCTTATACGCAACTTACTATAATTTGTTTGGAGAAAGTACTCCAGTGTCATGTTTTACATCTGATTGACTATAATTTTCCCTGGCTATAATTTTACAACGCCAGTCATTCATCCAATTCCTTAAAGTATTGTCCTTTTATTAACTTTTGTTTCAAACGCTACTGCAATTTGAAGATATTTTCTCTTGAAGTTTTCACTCGTTTCTCATTTTTTAGTCCCAGCTATGCTTATCTTATGAATAAATGTATTACATTATTATTCGTGTCTCAGCAAAAAGACATTAATGTCAAAATTTACTGATGTAATTCATATTTCATTTTCCTCTAAAGAAAAATCTTTTGTTGCTACAATTATTTTTGATTTATGCACACCTCCACACGTTTTGTCTTCGCTACTGTACTTAAATGCTTTATAATAGTTTTGCTGTTATTTTGGCCAGTGAACAGGAAGAACTGACAACAAACGCTATTTATTTTCGGGAAAGCTCTCGTCGACCTATTCAAGTTCTTCTGAAGGAGAAGATGAAACTCGAAATAAAGGTACTGTCCTCCTGTAAATTGGCTTCACATTCTACCACATACCCATTTCAGGGTAGTGAGTTAGTCGATTATATCAACCCCAGTGATCAATTGGTACTTATTTTATCAACCCTGAAAGGATGAAAGGCAAAGTCGACCTCGGCGGAATTTGAACCCAGAACGTAAAAACGAACGAAACGCCGCTAAACATTTCGACCAGCTCACTGCCTTATGCCTTCCAGTAAAATAATTGGAAACTGGGCGATAGAGGTGAGTATTGCCTGACTAAATGATCTTTTTCTCAATGTGCGCCTGAAGGCCTCCTGGGAATTGAACTGGGAGAAGGCATTTCTCTTGATAATCAGAGTAATCCCTGTATGTGAGGATTCCTTGTTTTATCCTAGTTGGTGCCCCACCCTATTGGGGAGCCTTCCCATGCTAATATACTTTTATCTGCTATTGTTACAATATTTTTTTCATTATTCGATGTGGTGAAGCATGCAACGATTTCTTCAAGTTCCACTTACAAAAGAAACATTGAAGAGGTAGATGTTCTCATGTAAGTTTGTTGAAAGGTAAGAGTAGAGGTGCTTCTCTCTCTCTCTCTCTCTCTCTCTCTCTCTCTCTCTCTCTCTCTCTCTCTCTCTCTCTCTCTCTCTCTTTCTTTCTTTCTTTCTTTCTTTCCTTCTTTCTTGGCCAAAATGGGCGCGTAGTACCCGAGCGCGAGCAGATGTATGCGTTATTTCAGCGGCATTTTGTTCAAATGTGGGACGAACGACAGAGCGGATAGACTTCAATGCCTACCTCAACAGCATGCTACAACTCTCAGCAAGAGAGTAGATCGTTGCGAAATGCTGCTAATAGCCACGGAAATATGAGGTGCGACGATGGGCTGCATGGAGGGCAAATCGCCTGGTTAGGATGGTCTGCCCTACGAGCTTTACTTTATATGCCAGACTTGTATGTCAGCTTCTTAACAGCTATCTACCGCAAGTGGCAACAGAACGGGAGAATTCCTAATTCTGTGAGTTTCAGAGCGGTGGCACTGCTAAGAAAGGATCCAAACAAGGGAGATCAAATAGAAAATTTTAGGCCCATAACGCTGCTGAACGCAGATATCAAAGTTTTGGCCAAGGTGTTGATGAAGAGGTTGGCGCTGGCCGTCGAGGAACTGATTGGCGATGCGCAGTTCTATCGACGACAATCTTCATCTCATGCAGGGTGGGTAAAGTAGCTGACATGGGTGGGGCCTTGATCAATTTGGGCCAATGAAAAGCTTTCGATAGGGTGGCTAGTTTCAGTTACGTTTCTCGTAAGTGGATTGCAGCAATGTACAGCGACATCTGCTCGGTTGTTCTGGGTAATGATTATTTATCGGAGTTCAGGAGCTTCTTCTGCAGAAACATGAAGCATTGTTAGGCATCCTGAACGAACTAGAGAGTACAAGAACAGTGTAGGCATATGCGGACAATGTCACCCTTCATAATGTCGAACAACAGGCACACAAACCTGATCGGCACTGCTCTAAAAGAATACGAGACGGTATTAGGAGCAAACATTAACCAAGGAAATTCAGTGGGCCTGTAGCTCGACATCTGGAGAGGCAGATTCATGTTTCCCAATAACGTCGTGGGACGTTGGACGGAAAGACATGGGTTTGGTTTGGTACAAATCTCCAGTTGTATAAGAACTAGGACGAAGTGACGAACAGTGTGGCCAATCTCTTCTTCTTCTTCTTCTTCTTCTTCTTCTTCTTCTTCTTCTTCTTCTTCTTCTTCTTCTTCTTCTTCTTCTTATTCAATATAATTGTCGTAGATTTGGCCCATTTAGACCGTTTTGCGGTTTCATTTCGTTTTTCTAACTTTGAAAACTACTTATTTAAAGAAAATATTTATATTTTAACAAAACGTTTCTGTTTATTCAAGCAACAAATATCGTGAAATAACAGCAAACAATAACAAGAGGGTGGAGAAGCCAAGACGACCTTTCAGTAAAGCAAAAGAGAGGGGAAAAACAATGCGACTTTCTCTTTTCACTCCCAAAACAGTAGCAACGACATCATGGTTGCCCAAAAGAAGCACTGCCAATTCCACCATTATTAATAACAATAACAATTCCAATAGTGTTGAAGATAATGTTGATGACAATGACCTCAAAGAAATTACTAGCAGAATCTTGGTGCTTTTAGTAGATTACATACCCCACATCCATTGTGAGCCCCGATCCAGCGGAAGCAATACTAACAACATCAAAAACTGCACCACCATCGACAATAGAAGCAATAACGACAACGTCCACACTAACATATACACTACTATTACTACTTCCACAGCCAAAACCACCTCCACTGATACAGGAAAAAGAAGTAAACGAAAAATACAAAAACAAAGCCAACTGGAAAACCTACAGACTTAACGACAAGCGATACTGAAACAAATTACAAAAAACAAGAAGAAAATTCCATCCACAATTACATCAAAAGCAAGTGGAGAAAGCACACAAACACAAGAACAACCATCGCAGTAACATTACGCAGAAGGAAGAACCTTAAGAAGAACAATAAGGAAAACAGCAATAGTGATAGTGAAACAGTCAACCACCTCGTTTTCCTCAACGTCATTTTTTTATAAATATAAATAATTCAGTGTTGATAGACTACATAACACACCACAAAGGGTTACAGTGGTGGTGGACGGGGAGAAGAAAAAGAGAAAAAACAGTAAGATCGTCCTAAAAACACCCTAATTTGACTTCTAACGAAAACTTCAGCAAATTAGACGTAATTCATCAGTGAATTGTCACTGCTATATGTACGCACCTATCTACTTACCTCCCTCCCTCCTTCCCTACGTACCTGCCTACTTTATCTATCTATCTATCTATCTATCTATCTATCTATCTATCTATCTATCTATCTATCTGTCTATCTATCCGTTCTTCGAGACCATAATGTCACTTGTTTCCGCCTAATCTGGTCATCTTAAGAGTTGGTTCTATAAATGCATGCGGTCAAGGTATGGCTGGGAAGCAAGATAATTTGTTTAACAACCATATTCGGATTAGTGACGTGAGGTGTTAATTTCTTGCCCGAATTAGTCATATTTCAAGTGGCTCAGATCTAATTGGACGTCATTGTTGTTTTAGAAAGATCTGGGTCTTGCGGTACAGACAATGTTCCGGACCCAGATGCTATATATGTCCTACATTAGCAAGCCTTCAGATTAACGGCTGCTTATATCCAAATACGGTAGGGTTGTCAGAGTCTTTAGGTGTATTGGATCATTCTTGGAACGTCTTACTTATTTGTTATGATAGCGAACTGAACTGGTCTTTTAGACGCATGGTGTGATTGCGTGGAAGTTTCTGAAAGAGAGATAGTGATGTGCAATCTAGCAAACTTTCTAGGAACTCTCTGACTCTGTGAGAGATATCGACTGGATTTCTTGAATATGTCGTTGTGAACTCAGACAAATCAAATCGTATGTTGGGATCGCATTTCTGGGCCAGCTGATAGAGATAGGAAAATGTGTTCACAAAAGCAGCTTGTTGGCTACACAGACCACATGTTTATAATCTGCAGAGTCAAGGCGAATATTATGCATACCCAGGGTTTCAGTTAGTGGAAACTGAATGTGTCGCTTCTATCAAAGAAAATCAACTTACGGCGACTGACTAGAAAAATAGTTAAGCAGAAATTAACTGAAATGATGGCGCTCGACGATATCTTTTCGCAAAAGAGGAGCGTTACGTTATCGGGTCTAAATTCGGGAAGCTAGGATACAGTCGATGATCAACGTTTGCGTGATGGGAAATAACCTGGCTGGAGTGGTCTGCTCTTGCAGCTTTAAAAATATTTTTCTTGACTTTTTACCTCCTCCCTTTTGACAGATTGTGTCACAAATGGTAATAGACTGGAAATGTTTCCGGTTGTGTAACTCAATGTCTGATGGAAATACTGGGAAATGATGTGAATAAATGGGTATCATTTAATGACAAATTTCACCCCATAATTCTGTTGAACACGAAAATCTTGCATAAGATGCTCAAATTACAATCTCCACCGAGTCTTCTTCAAACGTCGTAGAGGCGTGTACTTCTTACAAAAAGTACGGAACTCCGAAAAACATGACGAGCACTACCCAACAGTTATGGCAACATTCAGTGAGTGTTTGAATGTCTGTAACATGGAAGATATCTAAATATAGGGTCAGCTACTGTTGAACGACATCAGTGTTAGCTGGTCAAAGTGTTAGCAGCACTGCGACCGCCTCTACATTCTGAGTTCAAATACAACCAAATTCGACTGTGATTTTCATCCTTGAAATGAGTACCAGTTATGAATTGGGATCAATGTAATTGATTAGTCCCCTATCCCCAAATTTCAGGCCTTGTACCAATAGTAGAAGAGATTATTATTATTATTATTATTATTATTATTATTATTATTATTATTATTATTATTAGTAGTAGTAGTAGTAGTAGTAGTAGCAGTAGTAGTAGTAGCAGTAGTAGTAGTAGTCAAGACGAAGAGCGCGATTTGATTGTAAGATATTGTTACGAACGCCCGCACGCGAAG
>NC_068983.1:67837622-67838270 GCF_001194135.2 Octopus bimaculoides | reverse complement strand
GTCTGCCACTACAATTCCGTCTCTCTCTCACTGGGACTCTATACATTTCTGCTGACCATAGCTTTCTCTCTGTCCTTCTCTCTCTCTGTCCCTCTCTCTCTCTGGGACTCTATACATTTCTGCTGACCATATCTTTCTCTCTGTCAGACTTATTCCCATCTTCTTTCTGCTGACCATAGCTTTCTCTGTCAGACTTATTCTTCATCTTCACTTCATCTCCTCGACTGGCCCCATCTCCACGGGCAAACTGCTGTCTCCCAACTGCCTCGGCTGGCTGCTACCGCCCGACTGCCTCTGCTGGCTGCCAGAACTCCACTGGCCAAAATTCTCTGCTCACTGCTTCGGCCGACTGCTTCCCGCCAATTCCTGTCCTGCTGAACTTTCGGTGACCGGAAAGGGGACAGCTACGCTAAAAATAGCTGTGGTTGCCGACGAGACAAAGGAAATACCATTGTCCCCAACTGACCAGAGTACGGGTTCAAAACTCAGCCCGGGAGATAGGGATATAGTGCTAATTGCATCGTCGGCGGCCGCATCAATATTTTATTAGTTGAACGATATTTCAACAGCACTGTCTGTTGAAGAGTTACGTCAATCCTTTTGAAAATATTATTATTATTATTATTATTATTATTATTATTATTATTA
>NC_068983.1:67837209-67837522 GCF_001194135.2 Octopus bimaculoides | reverse complement strand
ATATATATATATATATATATATATATATATGTGTGTGTGTGTGTGGGTGCACATATATATCGCTACGTATATGTGAATGTGTGCGTGTGTGTTCGCACGTGGGAATGTATAGGTACATGTATGTATAAGCAGGCAACAGCCAATCAAATTTCACGTCAGCACGCCAATGACTCATTTCTTAGTTGGGATGAGTAACAGCCATTCTATGATTAGCATAAACTAACCTGGCAGCTTACAATATGCTTGTTGGATATCGATCATATATATATATATATATATATATATATATATGTGTGTGTGTGTGTGTGTGTGT
>NC_068983.1:67836577-67837140 GCF_001194135.2 Octopus bimaculoides | reverse complement strand
GTATATATATATATATATATATATATATATAACAAATATATAAATGCACATGTACGTATGCATATATACATATACATGTATACGTATGTATACACACAAACACACACATATATATATATACACCCAGACAAATATATATATTTCTATATATATAAATATATATATATATATATATATACACATGCCCGTGTTTACGCGTGCGCAAGTTTCTGTACACATATATGCTTGTATGCGTGTATATGTGCTTAAGTATACGTATTGTATGTATATGCTTTCACTCATAATTTGACCATATGTGTGTGGGTGCGTGTGTGTGTAATACAATAAGACCTCTTCATTCATTTGTGCTTACACACGTCTGCAAATCCTACAAACAGGACCCACCCACTATCATACACAAGCACAAACACACATGCACACACACACGCACAAATACGAACATGCGCCCCCCCACCCCCCACACACTCGTATATACACACACATAAACCCTCATGCACACACAAAAAATTACAGTTACACAGACATACACGCATAAGCCAACATCCATACGATCTTTGTCTCAT
>NC_068983.1:67834850-67835419 GCF_001194135.2 Octopus bimaculoides | reverse complement strand
ATATATATATATATATATATATATGTGTACGTATCTATGTGTGTATATATATATATATATATATATATATATACATATAGAAATGTGTGTGTGTCTATACATAATCGTTTAACCACCAGGGAGGAATATATGTATGTATGCATGTGGCTATGTGGCTATGTGGCAAGAAGTTTGTTTCCTAACCACATGGTTCCATGTTCAATCCTACAGCGTGGAATCTTGGGCAAGTGTCTTCTCCTATATCCTCCGGCTGATCAAAGGCTTGTAAGTGGAGTTGGTAGACGGAAACTGAAAGAAGCTCGTCATAATATATATTTGTGTGTGTGTGTGTGCGCGCGCGTAACTGTATGTGTATATGTGTGTGTGTGCGTACGTGTGTGTGATTTAGTGATTCGATTAAAATTCTTTAAAGCGGTGCCGCAACATGGCCACAATCTAGTGACTAAAACAATTAAAAGATGAATGATATACACATATATATGTATATATATACACAAATATATTTGTGCATGCATGGACATGCATTTGTGTGTATGTATATATATGTATGTATGTGTGTATGTATATCT
>NC_068983.1:67830046-67834771 GCF_001194135.2 Octopus bimaculoides | reverse complement strand
TATATATATATATATATATATATTTGAAGCATTGCATATTTTGCCATTTAAATAGGAGATTTGCTCAAAACATTACGGTTCTTATACTCTCAATAGCATTGTTTTAGCCGTAAATCGTGTTTTACAAAGTTAGAAAAAAAGTTTTTTGAAGAAACTAAAACTCCGGTAATTAATATAATTTCATCATTTAGGTTTAAGGTGCACTCTCTTAGAGAAGATATAGAATTATTCTGATAATGAAAAAGTTTGAAAATAGCATCTGAAACGTCTAGAAATGTACTTCTAGTTTTCTGTTAAATTGATATATGGAAGAAGATTCTCTTACTGCTTAGATAAAAAGTTGTGCGTAAATAGCTCTAATTACAACTTGGATAGCTTGATTAATCTTCTTTTTTTCTCTTTCTTGTTAGTTGTGCCGTTAATGGAAACGAAATTTTAAGCTGAAGAGGATATTAAAAATAAAATTCTCATTCTTTATGAAGCAGTTACAACATATCCAGAAATTCACAAGCGAATGAAGAAGAAAATTACTTTTTCTCTGTTTGCCGTAAAAAGAAATATATACCTCGAGGTAACTGATTTTACTGTAAGGAAGAATATATCTGGATGTCTTAGAACCACAACAAGTGCAGATACCAGAAGATCGAAACTCAGCTCATATGGAAAGAAAGAAAAGCCTACAGAAACAATCAAGAGATTTTAATTCTACTGAAAAGAATGTTAAGCAATGTGTTAACCTTTGTTAACAAGATGAACAAAAAACCCCAAAACATTAAGAACAGGTTGGACTATTTACCAAGTATATAGAATATAGTTCTCTTGAGTGGTGGATCCAGATTTGAGGTTTGCAGTTATATCATAGAACGTCGCCCTTTCACAACCTCTGAGAGATTCTATCTCGAGTATATTTCATGAAGATAATACTGCAAGAGCAACAGAGAAATGGTTTTCAAAAACTACCTGAAAACTATATTCTGGTCACGTTAGTGTCTAGCTTTGAATCAACATTTGGGGAAACAACATTTGATGAAAAAAGAACAAGTTTGTGAAGCTGCGAAAAGTGAGTGGATGATACTGCCATTTCTTGCCATATATACACAATTATATATATATATATATATATATATATATATATATATATATATATGTATGTATGTATGTATGTATGTATGTACGCACGTGTGTGTGAGTGTTATTTCCGTTCTCTCAAAGAGCATCGGGGTGATGAAAGTTCTCTAAGCAGTATCATTCTGAGCTAAATTGCATCCTTTTTCGCAGGTGGCACCAATCTCAGTCAAGTGTTTTGCACAGTCCGTTGCTACCGATTTCCCGGCCTGTCTCTCTTCCACTTTCCAACTTCAGCTGTCCACTTGTCTGTCCTTGCCGGTCTCTCCACTAGTAAGCGCACTGCATGACTAAGCAGCTTCTTTCGTTTATCTGAGACGGTGTCTTGCAGTTTATTTAGATCAGCTCTTCTGATAGTTTCATCGTTTGTGAAGTGAAAAGATTTCACCGCATTGCAAAACTATCCGTTTGTCTTAGATGGAAATAGACAAAGTTTAATCTCATGGTAAATGATGGCGTGACCATATTGGTCTCAATCGTTGGAAAACTGCCATCGTTTTTCTAAGTGTAGCCTGCATTTCCATTTCTGCCAATGTTACTGCCTAACTACTTAAAAGAATCGACAACTTCAATATTTTGACCACCAAGGTTGATCGGTTGGAGTTGATTTTCGCCTATGTATAAAGCTTTTGTTTTTCTGGCAACTGAAAGGGAGATCAAATTGCGAGTTGATGTCACAAAGAATTGTTGTCATCTTTTGCATGATTTCAGGAGGTATCATTGAGCAGACCGATTTCATCTGTAAAGTTAAGATCTGTTAATCTACTCTGTCTCCAGCTAATTCGATTTATACATGGACCATGTCATAATAAATTCGACCATTAACAAGAACAAAAACGATTATAGAATACACCCTTGACACACTGCTTTGACAATGTTGAACATGACAGTGCTTCCGTTTTAGGCGCTGACACAACTAGACTTCCGGTAGAGCGAATGTATGATATTGTACACCATAGAGCTTGACGATCCTTTACAAGGACTCGCAGTGGGTACTATCGAAGGCTTTCTTGAAATCGGTAAAGTTGACTATGATCAATTTCTGAAATTCCCGACTTCATTCAGTACTATTGCGAAAGGAGAGTTTGTTCTATGCAAGACCTCTCTTCGAAAACCTGTTTGATGATCCCTGAAGTATTTGTCTACGGCATTGCTCAAATGCTTCAAGATGATCTTTGCTGAACACCTTGGAAAAAACAGACAATAGGGTTATTCCATGCCAATTGTTGCAGCCACTTAAACATCCTTTCCTGGAGAGGGTGTCAATCATCTCTACGCTTCCAGTCACCAAGGACTTCCTCATCATGCCATAAAGGGTTGAATATTTGTGTGAATTCGTTCCTTGCTATATCAGCCTCGTGTTTCAGCACTTCTCAGTCATCTCATCAAGCACACCTGAATAGTTGTTCTTTAGGGTTTAGATTGTATAAGCCTCTTTAGACAATGAAATGTCATCAGTAGATACCTCTGGTTGGTCCACCATTTTAATTCCTGTTCAAATCTACAAGAGTGGCCGGTATTGGTTGGTTCAGTACCTCCAGAAAATGTTCTAACCATCTTGCCAATTGTTCTTCGTTCGTCATTAGTATTTGATTATCTTTTACCATGATCGGTGTATTGATGTCGCTTTTAGCCTCAAACAGCTCTATCACAATTTTATACAAGGATCTGGGGTCATTTTTTGCCGTTGCTTTCCCCGCTTCTCTTTCCTTCTTTTTAAACCACTTATTCTTGTCCGCCTCACAGGTCTTTTTCATCGTTTTGCACCCTCCAATTCTCAGCATCACCATACTGATCCTGTTTCAGTTTGGCCCCTTTTCTAAGATCATTCGAGTTCTATGAATTAACTGCAACTCAACGTTGTTTGATGATTCCCCTTCATCTGTCCATCACCTCTTCCTAGGAGGCCGTAATGACTTCCTGAAACAACTTCCACTTTCCCTTAGGATCTTTTATCCAACATACAACCTGGAATCTTTTCTTTCTTGTTTCATTGAACTCGATATCACTGCTTAAGTTTCTCCGTTGCTTATAGACGCACAGTCTTTGTTGTTTTCAGCTATTTGGCTTCAAACAAAACATCTAACCGCTTCTAGGTTATGGTCTAAATCAACATCAGCGCTACGGTATGCACGAACGTTTAGCAGGGATGAACGTCACCTGATGCTGATATAAATGTAGTCAATCTGGTTTGCTGGGTTTCCTTTATGTGAAACCCTAGTCATCTAATGGATTCGTTTAAGAGCGAAGGAAGTGCTACAGATGCAAATTACACAGTAACCGCTCATCGTTAGCAGTCTCGTACCGTTACTATTTGCGTTATCAGCAGAACGATGCTGTCCAAAAGTCGACAAAATTCGACGTCTCTTGCTATTAAATTTGGTATTGAAGTCTTCAACGACTATTTTGATGCCGAACCTGGACTCGCTTTCTAACAGGTCCTGTAGTTCATAAAATTTATGTAGAAGCATGGGCTTCCACATAAGTTACCTTTGCATGCTTACTCTTGAAACTTGGCGTTAAGAAACGGTCACTCACTGACTTCCATTTTATGGGTGCTTTTGCTCGTGATAATACCAACATCACGAATGTGTTGCTCTTCATTTCTGTGTGCGCTTGTGAGCGTGTTTTTGTATGTCTGTTTGTCTTCCATCGCCTCTTGACAACCGGTGTTGCTGTGTTTACGCTTCCTTAACTTACTGGTTCTACAAAAGACACCGAGAGAACAAGCAACAAGCTTAAAAAAAAAACAAGTACTGAGGTCGATTCATTCAAGGCGGTTCCTCAGTGTAAAGACTGAAACAAGTAAAAGATAAAAGATGAGGGCAAATATATACAAAAAACGCTTATCTTCGAAGTCTTAAGAGAACGATTGCGAGCTGCTACATGCAAAACCTGTTTCAAGTGCTCGTTTTCCGTTTAAATTCATATGTATGTATGTATGTATGTATGTATGTATGTATGTATGTACATATACATATATATATAAGGTTGCTATATTGTATACAGGTAAAGTTTATGGCTATTCATATCTGTATACAGTATAGCAACATTGTTTTAAAACTTTTAACTATAGTACTACATGATAAGACTTCCTCTGTTTCATTATCAATGGTCTGCTAGTGGGCGACCCCACTTAGTTGTCAGTCAACATCTTGTTTTACGTTTTCCTTTACCAATCCTCATGCGTTTATGACTATACCAACCATGATTTCTGTCTGCTCTCTCACTCCTACCCCTAACAGATAATGCCCTTTATTCTCTTAAGCTTTAGATATACAAGGTTTGATATGATAGTCAATAAATCTAAACTAAAAACAAATAAAATCAGTGACAATCAGAGTCTTCTTTGACATTTTATTCATTAGCTTCCATAGTGTGGCTAAAGCAAGATGTTCTCTGTCTGTCTCCTTAATTTCTTGGAGATTTTAGGTATAATTATACTAATGTGCCCATCTGTTCTAATTTAATTAAATTCTATGTCTTTGTGCAGTTGAGGATTGCTCAGCATTTTTAAATTGATGTAATGATTACGTTGTTCAATTAAACGGAGCGGCATGAAACGATCGTACTGCATTACCTCTGCATATCCTTGCTTAT
>NC_068983.1:67819955-67820582 GCF_001194135.2 Octopus bimaculoides | reverse complement strand
ATATATATATATATATATAAGTCAATGCTTGTGTGTTCGTGTTACTTATAGACTCGAAAACTACTGCACCGATCCTAATGAAATTTGGAACACAAAATCCAAGCCTAGGGAGAAGGATAATGCCCTATGTTCCATACAATTTTGAGGGGGCATAAAGGGGAGCAGAACCCCACGTGAAAATTCATATGCTTCGGATTTTGATAAAATTTGAACCATAAGTACTAGAAATAAATTTTAAAATATACCCCAAATTTCTATTTCTTTGGATGAGTCTGAGACCCCCTGATGGGGGGCTTAACTCCCAAATTTTAGTAATTTTTCATGGACCAAAATTACTGAATGGATCCTTATGATATTTGGAACTTAGATTCAATGCATAAGGGCGGGTACTCTCTGGTTGACTATATATTTAGTCTTGGAATCTGGGCATAAAGATGAGTAGTATGGGATAAAATGTCATGATTAGAATTTTTGTTAGGGTGTATAAAGTTACGACGACGAGGGTCCCACTTGATACGATCAACGGAACATTGTGTGTTCAAATAAATTTTCTTGACACACACACGCACACACACACACACACACACACACACACACACACACACACACACACACACACACACACAC
>NC_068983.1:67817568-67819623 GCF_001194135.2 Octopus bimaculoides | reverse complement strand
TACATATATATAATACAAATAATAAATGAGTATATGCATATATACGTACATGTATGTACATACCTACATCTACATGTTTATATAGATGCATATCTAGGTACAGGACGTTGCAAAAATACGTGGACAAAATGATAAACAGAGTACAGAAAACACACAGGCCACATAGAGAACATTTCCTTCATCAGCTGCCCCCAATCTAAAACTAAGCGTTTCGAAGAGTTAGGGCAGGATGCATAGTTAGAATGGCTCTTCCCACAGACCACAAATTAAATTTGTACCATGGAGGAATGTAGTGGCGGACAGAAAACAAGACAGGAAAACGAAACAGTGAAACAAACAAAAAAGGTTATACGGCCAGACGTGAAAAAATATGTGTATACTGAACGCTATGCATCTATATATACATGTAAATGTAGGTATGTACATACATGTACATATATATGCATATACTCATTTATTATTTGTATTACATGATCGAATGCACGCGTCATCCCTGCAAGTATGTTTTGAACTATACACACACACACACACACACACACACACACACACACACACATATATATATATGTTGCATGCAACTTTTGTCAAGGAAGTTCCTATTATATGATAAGAGGACTTTCTATCTTGAAAAATTAAAGATACTTTGAATAATGTATTTCCAGGTAGAAGGTTGCAGGTGGAATGTTTTTGATCAGTGACATGATGGTCTTGAACTGATCTATAGTCAAATGAAAGCAACTTCTCTCTCTTTCTCATCACTCACTTCCCTTCCCATCGATTTTCTTCTCAGTCTCTCCCTAAAGCCTTTACTCCTACATTTAATTTTATTACTGTTCCTTTTCTTGCTTGTAATAATTTTCGGAGTGTTTTATTTACTTGGCAACTTGTCAATTTTTCATTTCTTTGTTAGTTTTGCTACCAGTTTCATAGTCCTTTGACTCCCACTCTTGTTTTTGTCGCTTCTCGTCACTATTTCCTTTCGTTTCTCTGCATATGTTACTTTGTATATTTATTTTACATCATTTAATTCATTATTCATTGTAAGTCTACTTATTTCTGATTTTCTCTTTTTATCTTCTCGATAAGAATTTCTTCTTCTTCTGCTGCTGCTGTCCTCCTCCTCCTCCTCCTCCTGCTCCTGCTCCTCCTCCTCCTGCTCCTCCTGCTCCTCCTCCTCCTGCTCCTCCTGCTCCTCCTCTGCTTCATCGTTCATCATACGTAACGTTCCACCACAATTTCTCGCATGAATTTCATTCTTTTTCCTCCTGAGTGAATGCACCTCGTTTCTGTATCTCCTCTCTTTACTCCTGATTCTTATTCATTATCTTAATTCTTTTCCCTATTTTTTTCCTGTATCGTATCTGCTTCTCTCAATTCAATTCTTGTTGACGTGCTCTAGGATAGTTGCCCACTGTAACACACCAAACTCCATTTCTGTAATAAAATAATTTAATAAGCACTTGATGTTATGTAGTTGCTACCACCTGCATTCAGAACGTATAGTTATACATTTTTTCGAAGAATGTTAAGACCACGGTTATTAATATATAGGTACTTGGAAAAAGACTCTCTATCCAGAACATAAAAAAAAAAATCAACTTCAACAACATAAAGAATAACAAAACCTAGATTCCAGAGAAGTACTAGCCAACGCTCTTAATTAACAAACTGTGTATCTGTAGTACCACAGACTCTCGGTTGTCAGAATGACACAAAAACTGATTCAGAATATACACAACATGCAAAAAATAAACAACTCAAAAGATTAATATTAAGAGAATTGAGATGAAAATTAAAGTTATATCGTACTTAAAAAGGCATAACTTCAATATGTTGGTATTTATCAACATCAAATATCTAAAAAAAAAAAAATTCATACTGGTGCATTTGGGTGCTTTGAAACATAGCTTGAAACGTGGTTAAGCGAACGGGATCGCACTCATCTCAATCTAACCAGAAAATTTTCCATTTTTTATTTCTTTAAATATCTTGTTTGAATTATTGTTGTCATATTCTGTAAATTTATTACCGTGTAAATTATGTGTGTGTATGTAT
>NC_068983.1:67815076-67817188 GCF_001194135.2 Octopus bimaculoides | reverse complement strand
ATATATATATATATATATATATATATATACATATATATTATATATATATATGCATATTAGTATGCATGTATGCATACACTCAAGCATACACGTAATGTTTGTGCGCGCGCGTGTTTGTGCGCACATTTAAATTTTTAATATACCTTTCCATGTGTTGTATAACGTCTCTAACTCTCTACCTTTGTAATTTGTAAACGTATTTATTTTCACAGTCCACGTTACTCTTTCTTTGTAACCCCTACCTAGTTGCTACCTTCGTGACACGATATGCATAGGGATTCAGTGCAGATGTACACTTGATGATATGAAGTCGAATGGAATCATAATGATATGCATGTCTTCACAATCCAGTAAGACTACAAAATAATAATCAAGACTGCATCCTGTACAGGGTGCTGAGAAGAAAATATTAGAGTTCAGTATCCAATATAGATAAATCAGCTGCTACATATGCAAAAGCAAACTTACCTAAAAGCTTTCTGCACAGAAAGTTTAAAATAGCAACCGTGAAAACAACGACTCGTGGAGTTTGTTGACCTTAGGGCAAACGAGGAAATAATCGTGAATGGGCAAATAAGACCGCCTCGTCCAAGTAACCAGGAGCGAGCTATGGGACCTAAAAGTGTTTCTCACAGGCCTAACCAGCAAAGACAAAGCAGGTCACATTCAGTAACAACATATCTAGTACTAAATGACCAAGAAGTGCTCTCTGATAGCTGCACAACCCCAAGCGTGATTATAAGAGCCAGATGGGGTTCGATGGGGTTGAGAAAATATCCTAAAAAAAAACCCAGAAAAGAAGATAAAACAAAAAACCCAATTGAAAATATAGAAAGTAATAGCTCCGAAAATGTAAAGCGAGGATGCCCTTCTGGCGGAGAAGAAACAACTCTTTCTGCTGGGGAAGAACCCATCAATTGAGTCGAACTTTATTTTATCGCTCAAACTCAGAAAGATGAAATTGTAATGTTGAAGTTGATAGAATTTCAGCTCAGAACACGAAGAGCTGCCGCCGTATCATCAATATCGTCGTCCCCATTAGCCATCTTATTACATTCATCATGATAATCATCAGGATTATGATCATCGCCAGTACTCCTATTATCACTGTCGTTATCATTATCATCGTAATCTTCACTGTCTTCGTCGTCGCCGTCGTCGTCGTCATCGTCGTCGTCATCGTCGTCGTCGTCGTCGTCATCATCATTATCGTCATCATCATCAATATCTGTTTTTTTAATTATTTTTCGTTCTCCTTTCACCTCTGTTCTGCTTCATCATTTTAGCGTTTTCCAGCTCTCTCATATTCACCGACATCTATAACAATTTAACCACACTTATTACAATAAAACCCACCTCCTCTTTCTCCTCTCCCGACCCCGCTCTTCTCACAAGTTCGTTTTACCTCAAAATTTGTTTTCTTAATTCAGCCTTCACTCCACTGTATTCCACACTGCACTAATCCACTTCGCGCTATTCTACACCGTATACCACCCGACTCAACACTCTACCAGTTTACCCACTATGCCAAGCCTCCTCACTTCCTTTATATACCGACCCATTTCAGCAAGCTCTACTCACACTATTTCCTTCTACTCATACTACTTCACTCCACTCTAAGCCTCTCTACTCTTCTCAACTCCATTCTTTTTCAAGCAACGCCACTCTACCACCACAGCAACGGCCTCATATAACTCTGTGTGTGTGTGTGTGTGTATGTGGTGTGTATATATATATATATATATATATATATATATATATATATATATATATATATATATATATACATACAAACATACATACATACATTTATATATATATATGTATATATATATATATGTACATGTATGTATGTATATGTATCTATATGTGCATAACTATATATACACATATATAAACATATACGCAGGCACACACTGAAACACTTCTCCACCACGTACATAAAAATGACATCCGGGTTTGTAGTTTACAATATATGCGATATATGTGTATGTGCATACATAAATATTTGTACGTATGTATCTGTTTCTCTCTCTCTCTCTGTCTTTCTGTTTCTGTCTCTATCTGTCTGTATGTCTTCCTCTCTCTCTCCATATATATATATATATATAC
>NC_068983.1:67810975-67815038 GCF_001194135.2 Octopus bimaculoides | reverse complement strand
ATATATACATACATACATATATACATACATACGTACATGTATATATATATACATACATACACATATGTATATACATACATATACAGAGGGAGAGAGAGAGAGAGAGAGAGAGAGAGATGGATAGATAGATATAGAGACAGACTGAGAGAGAGCGCGGGGTGGCCCTTTTTATACACAAAACCTCCATTCTGTTCCACAGCTCACAATGCAGCAACAACCCCCACCCATTATTTCACCGCACTCCTCATCACTTTACTTCAATCCCCTCTGATACCACACTATACATCTTCCCCAACTCGGCTCCATTTATTTTCAACTCAATCTTTTTTTGTTTTTGTAATTGAGGTTAGCAAAGGTTGTAGAGAAGACAAGGAAGTACACTGCTCGGGGATAGCCCATAGCCAAAGCTCTTTGAATGATTTCAATAAAGATTAATTAATTCATCATTATCTACAAAGTGTTATTGATGCATGTTTCTACCCTATAATAGCCCCTTCATTTCTTTAATAGTCGTTGCAATCATCCGATTCTTTTAGTAGTCAATAACATCATCTGAACGTTACTTGCTGCGTTTTGTTGTAATGTTTGTACTGAGATTCTAACTTGCAATTACTGCTGCTACCCTGTTATTGTCGTTGTTATGGATATTATTTATCTTTTTGCCTCATCTCTTCTACAATTGCTATTTTTCCTTTTTGTTTCTTGTTAGTTTAAGTTCTTGCTTTTTGCTTTTTCTCTTTTTTTTTCTTTTTCTTTAATAAAACAAGCATGTATTTGAAATATTCCGCAGTAGTCACAAATGTACAGATAAAGTCTCATAAATATGCATACATACTTAGAGAGATATCCGTTTTTGTAATGTGTATACATACACACGTACATACTCACGTGTAAATACTTATATCTATACACACATACATAGAAACATACACACACACACACGCATATATTAGGCTGCTAACCGGATATCATATATATAAATATACATACCACGCATACCATACATACATACATACATACATACATACATACCTACATACATACACATGCATATATATATATATATGCGTAATGTGTGTATATATGTATATATGTATATATGTATGTATATGTATGAGTATACATACATATTTATAGGGTTTGTTTACGTATAAAAGCAGATACTCATTGTGTGCGTGTATATATATATATATATATATATATATATATATATATATATATATATATATATATATATATATATATATATAAATATATATATATATAGATAGATAGATAAATGAATATATATTTATATGTATATGTGTGAGTGTATATATATATATATATATATATATATCATTTATAATGTTTATACATACATAGACAGAGATATATTTGCATGTGCATGCAAGCGTATTAACAGATATACTTATAAGCATATGTGTATAAGTATATAAGTATATGTGTATATACGCGCGCACACACACATGTATTATTACTCTGACTCATAATATTATATACTTATATATCAATGTGTCTGAGTGCAGAGTGTTCGTGTGTGTATATGTGTTTGTGAATATGTGTGTGTGTATACGCGTGTGTATGACTGTTTTGTAGACTATACAGTTAAGTGTATCTGTCTAAAATTGCATTACATATCCGTATGACAATTTCTCTATTTCAGCTAATGTTTCTTATCTTCTAATTGTCTTATTCACTTTCTATTCAACGTGTGTGCCCAGCGACTAAACTACGGATCTGGCGAGTTAGCGAAAAGACCTTTACGTGGCCACTCGAGCTGCTTTAAGTATTTGCTAAAAATTCTTTTAAACAACGTCCTACCGTCTTAAAATAACAGCACAAATGCGCTGGAAAATGCAAACACGTATACAAAATACATGAATATAGAAATAAAATGAAAGTCACGAAAGAAATACCTTTGATCGTAGGTCTTCTTGATCGGGGCGGACTTACAAATAAGCCACGACATCTAGAGAGATCACCAGTTCTCTTACATTAAGTTGTTAATTAGCCACAGGTGAGTTCTGATTGAACAATCTATTTTTAAAAGCATTCAAGCTGTAGCCATGCCAACGTATATTTAGCTATAGCATGTCTACGACTATATTGTCATATATTATTCATTTTAAGATGGTGTAGACTTATATAAAAGAAATTTTCCTGACATTTCTAGAATGTCGATTGAAGGAATAAAACCGTGCGTTATATATACTATAACAAATAAAGCAATTATTAAAGTTTACGTTGTCTAAAAATTCTTTTAAATTTTAATTTTAATATATATTTTCTAAAAGATGTGATTTTTAAGATACTTTTATTATTGAAGATTTCAGCTACAGATAATTAATTCTAATTCGATGCAAGATGACGTTCTTTTAAACATTGCGAGATAGTCAGTATTTCATCTTTGTCTTTTCTTTACTTTATACACTCCATGACGCTACTTGCTACAGAAATATCAGCAAAAACAATTCGCCAGATTATAAGTTTAATCCAGTGTTAGCCAAAGTAATCTGAATCCAGGATCCTTTTATAGCTGTTGAGTGATTTTGAAAGAATTGGAAGCTAAAGAAGAAAAGTAGTTTTGATTTACTTACGCCAATTGTACCAAATATAAACTTGATTCATTTTCTTTCAAGTGAAGTACTTGATTGTTGTACATAATGTCTCTCTTTTTTTTTTTAAGAAAAGGAACTATTGCAGGAGACTTACAGTACATGATAAAAACTGTAATATGAAATCTATTATTATATATTTCAGATAACTAATTCCTTTGCCGAAATCAATTTTCGTAGTTCATAAGATGAATAGAGATGAGAAAAATATCATTCCCTATGTGAGCACATCTGTAATTGTGAGTTTACATGCGGTGTTAATATTAAAATCTACTAATATATTGACGGGAAAGTAAAAGAAAGCAAATAAGTTATACAACCACAAGTATATATACATATATATACAGGATTGGCCAAAAGTCACCTAATAGTAAATCAAAAACCTCATTCGGGGATAGAAAAATCTTATGAAAGTACTGGTTACTTACCGATAGAAAGAATATTGAAAATTACAGTTAATACTCAACTGCAAGGTTACTACATAAACCGTGGTTTATATATATATTTTTATTTACTATAATAAGATAAGAAAATTGGTAGGTAATTAACAAATTATTACTTATTAATTTAAAAATTGACAAACATTCCTTACAGCTGTTTCAATTCAAGATCTTCAGAAAATTAATTAATAAAATTGAAAACTACTTGTAAGTCGAATCTCGTCAGAGATAGTTTAACATATACAAAATAGGTGTTCAATTCCTGCATGTTCAGTGAACGGCTGCAAACCGTTAACTGATAAAATTTATACATAAAACAGTATAAAACATAGTACAGACCTTAGAAAGAGGAGGAAGGCTGTGTATATTGGAGTAGTACAGTAAGAATAGATCAATATATTCATCTAGAGTGCTCAAGTAGATAAAATCTCAAGTAGATATATTGGTAAAATGTGATATTGTGATATTATGTCCATCCGTATTAAATCAATAGAAAATTAGTATGTAGAGTTTAATTCAAGTGTGCATAGTTATTAATAGTTAATTAAGGTGGAAGACATTCCAGGCAATCTATTACTTATTATAAATATCGAAAAGGTTTAAAAACTTATAAGATATATTAACTTAATGCTAGGGTGCATAACATTTTTAAAAATAAAATCAAGAATAAAGTAAAATAAATCAAAATAGAGTTAAAGATAAATTTTGAATAAAAATAAATAAATAGATAAAGACTTACAAAAAACTTACCTTTCACACCTTAAAAAATTTATTTTTGAGCTAGACTAATAAAGATAAAGAATTATTGGACAAAAGTTAAACAATTTCCTATATGCAATGTTCTCTTGGTGAGATACCGGATGTAAATAGGTTAAGAGGTTCGTACATGTTAACGGATGTAAGTATGTCGACGTACATGAAGCCAGATGTAAATGTGTTAACGTCTCGTGCATGTTAACGTCTCGTGCATGTTAACGTCTCTATATTTCACTGTTAACGTCTCAT
>NC_068983.1:67806236-67808860 GCF_001194135.2 Octopus bimaculoides | reverse complement strand
AATGCATTAGAAAAACTATAGAATATTCAGAACATTATTTCAGAAAATTATCGCCGTTCTCGTTGAGCACAAAAAAAAAAAAAAATTAGCTGTGGCAAAATGTATGACAAAATAAGCTAAATTTACCTCCTCAGTTCTCCAGAATTGCACTTGGAAATTACTCGTGCACATAAATATCCATCCTTAGACATTAGAAAGATCAGAAATGTTACACAAATTTAAAATGTGTGGGTGAAATGAAAGAGGATCATGGGGAAATGGCACATTTAATGAAAGTCGACTAAATCTGAAAAGTCAGCATAAAATATTCACCATAGCTTTTTCACAATGTGCTCTATTCCTGATATATTTAAACACCGTGCAATTAAAGAGAAGACATTATTAAAATTAGACATCATTTTTTCAAAATTGAAAATGATCAAATTATATATCTACTAGTGTAGGAAAAAATTGACTTGGAAACAGAGAAAAAATATTGATTCTTAACCACCAAAAATTATTTGCATATTTTATTAGCAACCTCAATTACAATCCGGTCTAAGTCGAGGCAAAATTTCTTGAAAAAATTACCTGTCGCCTGGTTGTGTTTCGAACTCTCTCAATTTCAACAATAACAACTATACTGACAAGTTTTACTCTCAAAATGATATAACAGTATAAAATGATGATGCAATACTTTCGTTCTAATTGTGTCATACAAACACAGAATTAAATTTCAAAGAATCAGAAATTACTCGTTTTGTTCTACCACCTATTTATAATGGATTCAAATTTTGGCAGACAGCCAGCAGATTTAAGGGCAGGGATAATTTGATTACATCATTCCTAGCACTTGATTCATGCTTATTTTATCGAACCCAAAAAGATGAAAGGCAAAGTTGACCTTGGAAGAATTTGAGCTTGTAATGTAAAGAGCCGAAAAAATACATCTAAACAGTTTGTTCGACGCACAGGAATGAGATTAGTAATTAGAAGTGCAGTTTTGACTGAATCTTATCTCTCTTAAAACAAACCCTCACCACTACTGCAACCAAGTCCGACCGAAGCCTCAGCAGCAAGAAAGAATTTGAAAAAAGAAAACAAAAAAAAATCAACAACAATAATAACAAAAATAAGAATGGAAAAAGAAGAAAAATCGAAAAATATTCTTTTCTACTCTAGGCATAAGGTCCGAAATTTTTGAGGAGGGGGCCAGCTGATTAGATCGACCCCAGTACGTAGCTGGTACTTAATTTATCGACCCCGAAAGGATGAAAGGCAAAGTTGACCTCGGCGGAATTTGAACTCAGAACGTAAAGACAGACGAAATACCATTAAGCATTTCGCCCGATATGCTAACGTTTCTGCCAGCTCGCTGCCTTAAAATCGAAAAATATTGTCGCTTCAACACACCTGCAAATTTCATCTCCGCCGCTGCCATCACCACCATCATTAACACCAAACAATACGAAAATCAAGAGACTATGACTTGCAACTCTAGCGTTTGTCTGTTCGCCGGCGCCATGTGCTTGGCACGCTGGACAAAATGCTTAACAGCGTTTCGCCTGTCTTTACATTCTTAGTTCACATTTCGCCGAGGTCGACTTTGCCTTTCATCCTTTTGGGGTCGATAGAATAAGTACCAGTGTAGTACTATGGTCGATATAATCGACTTAACCTCTATTTCGAAGTTACTGACCTAGGCACCATTTGAAACCAATATAATAAGCAGGTCCTACCACTAACCACGTTTCCTTCCCCTTTACCTTCTCTCTCGCACACCGACCCCTACATCCCATGCACCATTCTGTCTCCTCTAAGCTAACGCCACAAGCTTCTCTGAACACCCTATCTCTTCTTTCAACTGTGACCGCAAATTTGGGTGACCGTCTGGTCCATATTTCTTATTCATTCTCCAACACAATGTGGATCCTTTGCTCTCTCTTTTCTCTTTGCAAAACCTATTACAATGTCCACTGCAGCACCACCGTTTAGACGAACTTTGTGATCTTCCCATATCACATATCACCTCATCAGCTCTCGAAAAATACCATTTACTACATTAAATACAAATTCTGTGACTTGAGAAAATACGAGAGAGAATGGTCACTGTTTGGATGAACGATTTTGGAAACGATTGTTGGCCACAATAACGGAGTAGTCATGAAAGGTCAAACGTTTCAGCTCTCGAAGCCACTCTCAGCTGTTGCTTTTAGTTTTATATAACACTATAGTAGATGTTTCCTAGCTTCGCTGAGAACGATGCAGATATTCTATTGTAATAATCTCTCTTTTCAGATTTTGACATCCGATTTGCTTTGTCCTAACTTCACCCACGCTCACACTATGTTCACAACATCTTTTCCACATAAAGAATCATATTGCATCCACAGACATGCACACGTGCTACACCACTGGCTTACCCTACCCATACACTCTCCTTGCACATAGTAAGCTATCCATCAACTAACCAACGCCCACATACAACTTTACACTAAAACGCTACCAGGACATCATTTGCTAGCAT
Source organism: Octopus bimaculoides (assembly GCF_001194135.2). Lineage (NCBI taxonomy): Eukaryota > Metazoa > Mollusca > Cephalopoda > Octopoda > Octopodidae > Octopus > Octopus bimaculoides. The sequence goes on along the minus strand of NC_068983.1, from coordinate 67,806,354 downwards.
TATATCCTGCTTAATTTATAAACACAAATGAAATCGCATACAAGCTTGTTCACACACATACACACAAACACACACACACACACACACACACACACACACACACACACACACACACACA
>NC_068983.1:67805723-67806226 GCF_001194135.2 Octopus bimaculoides | reverse complement strand
ACCCACCCACACACACACACACACACCATACACACATGCGCTCGTGCAGACATACACATACATATACACGTATATATTGTGCATATGATATTTTGTATTAGTATATATATATATCACACATACATATCATGCGCTGATTAAATAAGTAAGGAAGACAATTAAAGGCGCATGTATCAACTGCATTTAAATTTTTAAAATTCATTTTGTGCACATTATTACATTAAGTTTTATCACTCTAAACATTTTATGTAAGACTGTAACAGATTATTGCTCTGGAATGCATTCCTGATGTCTTTCTATATGTATGTATGTATGTATGTATGTATGTATGTATGTATGTATGTATGTATGTGTGTATGTATAATATGTACGTGTATAAATATGTATACATGTGTATGTGTATGCATGCACACACACATATATGTATACGTAAGAATGCATGTATGTCTGTGTATTACTGTATGTCTGTGTATTACTGTATGTATATATATATATATATATAT
>NC_068983.1:67802488-67803669 GCF_001194135.2 Octopus bimaculoides | reverse complement strand
TATATATATATATATATATATATATATATATATATATATCAAGAATTGCAGCGTGGATTTACTTCAATGTTTAAATTTAATTTATGAAAATAATACTAGGTATGATAACAAGAAGTTTGACAGGGCAATGTTTGTTGACGCTACACCTAGGAACGAATTAAGTAGGGCAATTAAGAAAATCCTGCGCACAACTGGCCTTAAGATCAAAATTGAAGAAAATACAGGTAGGGCTATCAAGTCTGTATTAAGTAAATCATACCCGTGTCAGAATACCCGTAAATCATACCCATGTCAGAATTGTGCAGTGTGTTCTACAATCCACATATGAACTGCAAAAAGAAAAACATTGTATACCAGATTAAGTGCCAAGAAGGGAGTTGCGCGATTATCCCAGAGTCATATATTGGTGAGACTTCTAGGAGCATCAATGACAGGTTCAAAGAACACCTGGACAACTACATTGAAAAAAGACAAACAAACTCCATCTTCTATCAGCATGCTGTAGACTGCCACAATGGCTCCTTAAGGAGACTTAGGTTAGATATCTTATCTACACATCCCACTGATGCAATGCTGAGACAAGTCACTGAAGCTGTTTGTATATAGGAATACAAACCCACCTTCAACCGTAAATCCGAATGGGGTGACAATCAGATTCCACTAGGGAGTACCCATCTATAATCACCCCTTTCCCTCATTTACATGTAGAAATCCATACATGCATGTTGAGATGTACGATACTGAAATACATATATGTAGTTATATATATTCGTATGAGTGTACATAGATTAGCATGTATGTAAGTATGTTTAGATATATGTATATTTTAGCGTGTGTGTGTGTGTGCACGTCTGTGTGTATGTGTTGTGTGAGTATATGCGTGTGTATGAGTGTGTGCATGCATGGACGTATGAGTATGTGTGTGTATGTATATGTATATATTATATATTTATATATGTATGCATATATATATATGTATATGTCTATGTAGAATAAAAAAAATTGAATTTTAACCGTTCTCTGCGAAAATTATGACATATATACGTGTAAATGTATGTGTGTGCTTGTTCATATGTATAGGTAGGTTTATATTTGCATGTATGTATCTAAGACATTGTATCTAGTCACCGTTAGACGGTGGTGAGAGGGACAGATATACATACATACATACATACATACAT
>NC_068983.1:67799775-67802478 GCF_001194135.2 Octopus bimaculoides | reverse complement strand
AAAAATTGGATATTAATTAATATCAATTTAATACCAGAGAACAAGCACATGAAAAGTATCAAGGAGATTCAAAAAAATATCTGAGATCTCAAAGGATTTTTGTATATGTATGTATAAAGGAGACCACTAAGTGGAGTGTTAATGTGCTAGAAGAAAATCACATTTAATGTGTCTACTAAGACCGAATTGTTCTCAAAGGACATTTAGCGAAGTAACAAAAACGTATACGGGTAAGACAAGTGAAAATTACATAAATACATACAGTTATCTGTAAACTAGTTTGGAAATTAACATTTTCTTACCGAAAATATCTGTTTCTCATCAGTACAGGATGCTAAATAAATATAATTCTCAGAATCGTATACTAGTTGTTCCCCACGAATGGAGCACGTGTACACGGTTCTGTTAATTATATTTATGGTAAGATTCAAAAGTCTTCGTTTTTGCGCGCTAAATCCGGAAATATCTTCGCAGAAAATGGTTTCTGTATCGAATATACCAACTTTGAGAACGTGGTTATGGTTAATTAAATAAAAACAGTAGGGTAAAAAATTGGATATTAATTAATATTAATTTAATACTAGGGATTAATAAGAAAGAGGGATTTTCCAGATAGACTAACTGTCACTTCTGCTTTCCTGCCTTTCTCCGACCCCGATAACAAACTTGCTAAACGAAACCACCATGGGTTATAGGTGCTACGGTCAAAAAATAAACACTAACCAGAAGGCCAATTGATCTAAGTGACCAGTAAGATATACGATTTCAGTATATATGTTATGAGTGTGATATCACGAAAGCACAGCTTTGAAATCCCAGAAATACAAGTATTTATGCGTAATGTGTGTCAAGGAAATGATATTGACGATAAAATTTAGTTGATGTACTCGTATTGCCCGTTTCGCCTGAATCTGTTGTACTGTATTTTTGACTGAAATATTTCTGACAGATAAACATCACGTATACCATACGCTTAGTGAGTAATGACAGTTTAATGTTCAGCAATAGCAGTTTATAGAATACAGACGCATTGACATTATTAGTGATCTCTTTGGTACAGCTCTGAAAATAAACAACTTAAAAATTACTTTATAGATAAACAAAACCTTAGATATATGATAGAAATTCTAAAACCTCACTGAATAAATGTTACATAAATTTGAACTTTCATAATAATTGTATTTAAAATATTTATTTTGTTGATCATAAAAAAATGTTTCTTTTATAATCTTTAAGGCATTTATTGTAAGTGCTGTTCATTTATTGTAAGTGAATTGTAAGAGCAATTAACATACAGTTCAAAATCACGGAAGTTACCACTTCTTTGGAATTTTTGCGTCTTTTTCCCTGCTTTTTTTTCTTTCTTGTCACAAGTCATCCTTTTCCATACTCATTATATTTCAGATTCAACAATTTAAAAATTATTTTACAAGTTTCTGCACGAACACCATCCAAAAACTCAATCGCAAAATCTCAGAATATGTCTGTCAGCTGAGCACGAACATTAAACTCATCATGAATGATTTTTCTCTGTCCGCCATCCATTTGTTCTGTTCAAAGCGCATATTGTCTTTAAAAGTTTATTGAGGCGTTTTTAGTTAGCACTACACACGAGACTCTTGACCGAACAAGAAGAGTAAGACTAATACATAGGTAAGGGAGCCGTTTTGAAAACAGCCTCATCTAGATGACCAAATTAAGGTCTTTAAAGTGCTCAGTTATGATTGTACATTTATAAATTAATAGATCGCCAAAGAATCATGACCAGTGCATGTATATTTATATAACGTTTGTATATACACATACCTGTCAGACAGGACCGCCACATCTTAATTATTAAAAACTTAGGTTAATCTGTTCTATTAAAAAATGTAAGGATCTTTAGAAATGAAACGAGATTGGAAAACAAGAATTATTCAATAGAAAAGAGATATGATAAATACTTTATTAACGGTTGAATCATCCATAGTTTTAAGAATCTACTTTCTTACCTCACTAGCTTGACTACAAAATCAAGAATAAGAACCCTGGTCCACAAAGCAGTCCTTGTAAGATCCTACCCAAACAAGAAGGGAGAGCGAACACGTTGCTAAATGGGGTCAGTTTGGAAACACCTTCCCATAAGAATCTAACTCAAAGCCACTTAACCCCCTCCACCTACACACAACCACACATGCACGCGTGCACACACCCATATTTTTCTAAGAGCAATCGGTATTCAATAAACCGGTAGCCTTCAATGTGTTTGATGCACCAATACTCGTACCAACATTTGGGTGACTCAGTTAGACGCTACATGAAATCCAAGCTATTGATGTTAAAACCCAAAAGCTATTTTCCCAATCCAGAAAGTTCCACCTCAACAGTATAACCACACAAGCATGCAGACAAACATACGCACATACATACACATACATACACATACATACACATACACATATACACAAACACACATACACACAAACACACGTATGCGTATACGCATCCATTTCTCCATCAATCCATCCAATCATTCATCTATCCATCAATCTATCCAACTATCCATCCATACATAAATACAGCCCTTTCATTTAAAATTCGAAACTAGTTATCTACAAATATAGTCTCAATAGTGAGTACGTTTGTGAAATGTGTGGGAAATCTTTTGTCATTTTTGATTTCTAATATCATTTCAATTTCGTAACACACACACACACACACACA
>NC_068983.1:67795938-67799219 GCF_001194135.2 Octopus bimaculoides | reverse complement strand
AATACATTTGCAGATGATTCCTGGACTCGAATTCTGGAAAACTAAAGGGAGAATACTTGCTGGTCTTCCTATCTGCAAAATCATTAAAGATTAAAATTTTCCGAAATATATGAAAATATTTCTGCTTGTGGGTGTAGTTATGTGTCAGTTAATGAAAACTTCTTAGGCATCAAGAAAACTGACATTTATGAAGAACTGTGGAAGACATGCTCGCTGACTTAAAAGCTATTGGTGCTTATATAAACATAAGAAACACAATTCTTCCACAGCCATTAAGAAATTTCAGTGAGAAAAACCAGATGAGGTTCCAACAGAGTTTAACGTTGATGGAGAAAAGGTATCAAGGTAGATGGAACAGATGCATCATGGAATATTCTACAAAACCAATCAAAAGACTATCATACATCAATTGTTGGCGGATTGATTGATATATTTTGATGTATATCTGGGTGGGGAGCAATGTTACTGCATTGTCATGTACACTATTACTGCATAAAAACCATTAAGTATTTTGCCTTTATTCTTTCATGATTTTTAGTGTTACTGTGTAGTACATATTTTTGGCATTTTATGTCAACATGTTCTGATGTTTTATAATATTTTTAATTCTAGCATTTTATATGAAATAAATTAGATAACCTAATATCTAAAAAAATCAATTCAGCGACTACAGTATGTCCTAAAAATTATAGGGGTTCAGAAGGCTAAGCGTGATGAATTATTAAATATGCAGCCTTAAATTAAGTCAAAAACTAGAGTCAATCTAGCAAAATTGATGGCATAATCAGATTCAGAACCTAAAATTTAATCCTAAATCATTTCAATAACTTTGGCAACGAAAACAGTGTTATATGTGGTTTGGTGAATGCTCGTTTGTGTTTTAGCTACGCAGCAACAGATAAGTAGACATCCCCCCCCACACACACACGTAACGATAAATAATATAAGCATATTACAGATCTGACAGTGCCTGATATAATTCATTACTGTTGTCTTCATCTACATATCTACCCTAACATGAATATACCTTTCATCGCCACCATTAATGGTTTTGTGATACAGATGCTGACACGGTTATTGACCAGAGATTTCGTATGTTGAAGTTGATACAACGACCCGTTAGAGATAACCTTGCCATCGTAGAACACTTTGACATTCTTAAGATATATATCTTCCGCATTCGATCCACAATCGGCTGATTATTACTTCTTCTTCTTCTTCTTCTTCTTCTTCTTCTTCTTCTTCTTCTTCTTCTTCTTCTTCTTCTTCTTCTTCTTCTTCTTCTTCTTCTTCTTCTTCTTCTTCTTCTTCTTCTTCTTCTTCTTCTTCTTCTTCTTCTTCTTCTTCTTCTTCTTCTTCTTCTTCTTCTTTTTCTTCTTCTTCTTCTTCTTCTTCTTCACAAACACGGATATCTTGTAAATGAAATTACGCTTTGGCATTAAGTTCCATTTCTATTATTTCCCTTTACGCTATATCGGCTTTGGATTTCGTCATCCTACAGTATCGACCCCGAAGGGATGAAATGCGAAGTCGACCTAGGCGAAAATTGAACTCAGAATGTAAAGGCGGACGAAATACCGCTAAGCATTTTGCCCGGCGTACAAATGATTCTGCTGGCTCGCCACCCTTGAGTCAACTCTAACTGAGAAAACCTGTCATCAAAGACATGTATGGCCAACTTGTCTCTTGCGTATACCTAGGACTAGATATGACCATCTTGTTTTATGACAGTGGGCTATGTTTTGCTGAAATTTGTTTGCTAATTCTAACAAATCAAATTTGCACAGAGGCCAATTGGCTCACTTCCTTTGTTTTCACAATTGTCGATGTTCCTGCTGTTGGAACTGTTGAAATTTTTATTACTAAATACTGCAGCAGTTTCGATTCTCGCTATTACTGATGCTAATGCCATTGTTACTACTTCTGTTATTGTTGCTGCTATTACAGTTGCAGCTGTTCTTACTGATGTTTTTGTACTACTGTTGCGATTCATGTTGGTAATTATACGGCTGCTTATTGCAATTATTATTCAAGTTATTGCAAGGGCTGCGAGCTGGCAGAATCGTTGACACGCTGGAATAAATGCATGTATTCCAGCTTTATATTATGAGATCAAATACCTTCGAGGTCGACTTGGCCTTTCATCCTTTCGGGGTTGATAAAAATAAGTACTAGTCAATATACTGGTGTCAATGTAATCGACTAGCCCACCCCACAAAATTCAGGCGCCGTGCCTATAGTAGAAGTAGAAAAGGTTATTCATGTTATTGCTTAGGCGTTGAGCTGGCAGAACAGTTAGCACGCCGGACAAATTACTTAACGGCATTTCGTCCGTCTTTACTTTCTGAGTTCAGATTCCGCTAAGGTCAACTTTGTCGTTCATCCATTCCGGGTCAGTGAAATAAATACCAGTCAAGCACTAGGATCGATGTAATCAACTTTCAGGTCTTCTCTTTCAATCGAGCAGACAAGGCAGTTTTCCTTTGCCTGGTGGCTCTGGCGAAAGAGGTTGTTTGGTGAATAAGGCTGAAAGGCATGAGTACAAACACATTCCTCTTTGGTAGAGCTCTCATTGACTTTTTCATATTTCACTTGAAAAGGAAATTGAGGGTGGAGGGTGGAGTGCTGTCCTCGAGTGAGTTTATTGAAAGGTGGGTGAAAGTTGCGAAAATGGCAAGAGTGGATGGTACCTCTCTAAGTGAAGACCTGTGAATCGGAGAGAAGGAATTGGAGAGGGCATTTGCTCCTAGGGTTTCAGGGAAATCCCGGACAGTGGTGTTTCTCGATTCTCCCTCGAGGCGTTCCTGTATCAGGAGGCTCACATCTCTATCATCCTCCCCGCTTTTTTTCTCTTTACTTTTGTATACTATGCATATGTTCCTTCTTTTTCAGTGTATACCGTATATGCATACATTTTTTTCTATCATTTCATTATTATATGTAAACCTCCACACTTTATGTCTGCCTCTGTGTTGTCACCCTCATCCTTCGCCCTTGTGGCAAATAAATGAAATTATTATTATTATTATTATTATTATTATTATTATTATTATTATTTTAAAAAGGATTGACGTAACTCTTCACGAAGGACGCTGGTTACTCTCGTTCATAGTTTACGTTTAAATTTCTGAAATTTTGAATTTTAATCACTTTTTGTTTTGAATTTGGCAAAGACAGACGTACTGTCGAAATATTGTTCAACGAATAAAACATTTATACAATCGAATCGCGCTCTTCGTCTTGACTATCGTTATTATTATCATCATCATCATCATCATCAT
>NC_068983.1:67795314-67795928 GCF_001194135.2 Octopus bimaculoides | reverse complement strand
TCATCATCATCATCATTATTATTATTATTATTATTATTATTATTATTATTATTATTATTATTATTATTATTATTATTATTATTATTATTATTAAGGTGGCGAGCCAGCAGAACCGTTAGCACGCCGGACAAAAAGACATAGCGTCATTTCGCCCGTCTTTACGTTCTGAGTTCAAATTCCGCCGAGGCTGACTTCGCTTTGATCCCTTTCCGGATCTATAAAATAAATACCAGTTGAACCCTGGGGTTGATCGACAAACAACATTTCAGGCCATGTGCCTGTAGCAGAACAGATTATAGTGCTGCTGGTATTGCTGCTGCTGCTGATGCTACTTTGTTGGGGATCTTTGATTTGTTATGCTGGATCATATGTTTATAGTCCCGTTGTTAGGTTCTTCTCGTTGTTGCTATTATGGCTGTTGTGGTTGTTGTAGTCTTGTTGTTAACATGTTGCTGTTTCTGCTATAATTGTTGTTGTTGTTGTTGTTGTTGTTGTTGTTGTTGTTTATATTTGTTATTTTTGCTGGTTGTCTTGAAAAATTTTTGTAATTTTTGCTCTTTCTGCTTTGTTAGCGTCGTTCGAACGGACACAGACACACACACACACACACACAC
>NC_068983.1:67792221-67795278 GCF_001194135.2 Octopus bimaculoides | reverse complement strand
CACACACACACACACACACACACACACACACACACACACATAGATACACGCGTGCACACGCACGTGTCAGCACGCACACATACATATCGGCACGCACACACACATTCACGTAGATACACGTGAGCACAGAAACATATGCACACACACACACATTGCACATGCACTCACACATGAAGACATATACGCGCGCACGCACATTCATTCTGTCTGTCTGACTCTCTCTCTGTCTTACACGCACACACACACACACACACACACACACACACACACAGTTTCTCTTCTCACATAAACATGTTTACAAATAGGGATGAGAAACAAGGAGAACCTGCGGCAGGGGAACAGAAGAAATATACGTGGCAAAAGGGAAGGGGAAGAAGAGAAAGAAGCGAATGGTGCAGGTGGGTGAAGGATATGTTTGTTGCTTGGGAAAGGTTAGGGTTAAAGTTCTGCTTAAGGTTATTGATACGGTTAGGGGTAAGTAAGGGGTGGTGGAACGTGATGGTGGGGTGGTGATGTTAGATTTGTAAGTGAAGAAGGAGAGGTGAGTAGGGAAACAGCGAAAAGAATGTTGTTTGTTGGATCGGAGAAGATTGGAAAGGAAAGGGAAGGTTTGGGAAGGTTTGGGGTTCTGACGGGGTGGGATGGGAAAATAGAATGGGTGTGGTAGGGAATATACGAGATTAGGCAGATGAATAGAAGATAAAAATGGGGATTCGGTAGCTGCTAGGATATGTGATTGTAAGGAGATAGATATTCGTTGTCAGGGGGTAAGGCTAAGAATCGTCGTCGTCGTCGTCTGAGGAGGATGAAGAGATAGAATGAAGAAAACGGAATGAGGGAAGAAGGGTGGAGGGGTGGGAGTTTGTAGTAAATATGGGAAGAGGTAGTAGGGAAATGTGCATTTGTGGAGAGGGAGATATATATATACATTTTGTTAGAAGGGGCTTGTAGGGAGAAAGAGCGGTGATAAGTACTCCTGCGGTGTTTTGCGGGAGAGAAACAGCAGAAGAGGAACAGAGTGAATGAGGGTGTGAGTGTGTGTGTATGTGTGTGTGTGCGAGGGAGAGAGAGAGAGGAAGAGAGAGAAGTAATGATAGAAATTTAAAACGTCGGTATAGTATGCGCGCGCGCGCGTGTGAGTGAGTGAGTGCAGTAAACAGGTCGGAAAGATAAAGAATGTGAGTGGGTTCTAACACAGTATCCCTCTCTATCTCGTTAAGATGTTTCATTTTGTGTTTATCTACAACAGTATTTTGGCCGTGTATACCACCCTTTATGAAGTAAACGGGTTATCACTTACAAAACGCCATATGTATTGTATCAACACCACAAAGGATGAGACAACAAATGAGCCTTCATGTAGTAGTTTGAATTGGTAGAAACAGCAGTCAAATCTCCTCCCCTCCAACAGATCTCAATCTACCATCTTAAGAAAAGAATGATCACATTGAAGAATGTAATCCTATATACATACAAGAGACAAGGTGGTCATGGCTAGAATGCTTTAGGGCACAAATCTTTTCTAAGTTTTATTGGTGCTAAACAACAACAATAATGACATAAGGGAGCAACTACATGGTCAGGAATAGCAGCTAAATATTGTTTTCATATAACACTCCATCATCTTTTAAAATAAGAGAACGGTCTTATTGGATACACGGTACTAATAAGAAATAAGATGCGATGATCTCCGTTAGAATGCATTTGCAGTGCTGGTCGGTGGAAAATTCAACCCTACCACTGCACATACGGCAAAAGAGAAAGCTTTTGGTGAAATGAAAGCTTCCGGGTAAAGTGAATAAACGCCACATCTCTTTTTGTTCATTTATATGTTATACTGGGTAAAATGAATAGTTTGATATTCATCTATTATGGCTTGTATATTTCTTTATCACATACAGGATAGATATTGTAAGTTTTCGTTTTCATCCGTTTAACGTATCATTTCTAAGAAGCATTCAGTTTTGCTTTCTGTTTTGCTGGGAGGTTTGAACTCTAGACCACCGTCACTTTTACTCATATCTCCTCGATTAAAGATGACATGAGTTTGAAAGACTATAACAACACTCTATTTTTTATTAGTCTTATTTTCCTCAAAACTATAATCGTAATGCAAAATGTTTTTTTCTTTCTAACCATAATAATCCAGCATCTTCCTTTTTACATACTTGGTTCAGTGTTCGTTTCAAAATTGTAAAATAGATTATTTTTGTATGAAAAATTGAATTATGCCTAGGACTTTCACTTTCTTCATCGTGACATTCATTCAATCGTGAATTTTATAACATTTAGTAATGTTCCAAATAAATGTTGACATTCTGTACTTTCTTACATTGGTGACACATACTAATTTTTTGCTAAATTGATGACTTTCCATTTTTTTTATATGTTACAGAAATTATGTTTTGCACCTATATTGACTACATTTCGTTTCGCTTGAACTTCGTGTGTGTACGTTTTGCTGTTTTCAACATTATTAATTCTTTGTGTGCGTGTTTCTGCGTTCGTTACGTCTATAGTAAACTATAGTAAAGAACATTTTACGCTGTTTTAATGAACCCACGACTAATGAAGTAGCCATCCTTATGGTTGGTGATCCCATTGCAAACCATGATATTCTCATTCGTGTTCAAGATAACAAACTTAAACATGTTTCATAGACTCATCCCTCTTATGATCTTATTCTGTGGAATAGACAAGATGGATATTATTTCAATATTCCTCGGATTGAACCTGCAATAGGATAGCCAATTACTAACAAAAGGGTGTCATCAAATGACTTCTATTCTTACCAACTGATGTTAAGACCAGAACAATCAAATACTTTCTACTATAGGCACAAGGCCTGAATTTTCGGGGGAGGGGACCGGTCGATTATATTGACCCCAGTGTCTCACTGGTACTTAATTTATCCCCTCCGAAAGGATGAATGACAAAGTTGACCCCGGCGGAATTTGAACAAGCGAAATACAGAATTAATTTTTAATTTTTTTCAAATATTAATTCTTGGTAATCTATGGAGAAAAAAACCAGAGAATACGAATCTTTAAGAATTTT
>NC_068983.1:67790294-67791088 GCF_001194135.2 Octopus bimaculoides | reverse complement strand
TATATATATATATATATATATATATATATATATATATGTTGTTTATAATGAATAAAAATAACACACTCAGTACATGACAAAGTACAATTATATTGGTTTCGAAATTTGGCACAAGGCCAGCAATTTCGGGGAGGGGTTAGGTCGATTAAATCAACTCCAGTATTCAACTGGTACCTATTTTATCGATCCTAATAGATGAAAGGCAAGGTCGACCCGGAATTTGAACTTGGAACACAAAGCCGGACGAAATGCCGCTAAGCATTTCGCCCAGTGTGGTAACGATTCTGTCATCTGGGTGCCGGAAAAAGACTATAATTACATTAAATTCATTTATGTCTTTGCTCTTTAAACTTCATAAATTTCCGATCATTGAGACTGCTCTATTGGTCAATAAACAGGTAGAAGTACGAACTATTCGTTACATAACTATACACTTATAGCAAGGAAACACAGTGCATTGTAGTATAGAATACACGAGACATTATACTGCAAGACGAAAACAGATAAGAAAACAAATTTTGATAACGCAAACATCATATATAGAATTTCACAGAAGTCTAGAACATTAACTACAGAAGCTTTATTAGCAGAAAAATATATAACAAATGTTTAAATATATATACAACGCTTTAGTCAAAAAATAAAACAGTTACTGACTGCTAAAAATATCTTGGAGCTAACAAGTTATCATTTTAAATCTGGTGATGGCGACATCAGTCACGTCATTTCGGTGATCCTTGTTGCCAAAAATGGCAAAATTACAATAATGAAGCAGCCACATTATAAAGATAAAA
>NC_068983.1:67782017-67790284 GCF_001194135.2 Octopus bimaculoides | reverse complement strand
ACATATATATATATCTCGATATATATATATATTGATATCTATCTATCTATCTATATACATACATGCATATATATATATATATATATATATATATGATATATATGTGTGTGTATATATATATATATTTATATGCATATATATGTATACATATATATGCATACATACATACATACACACATACACACACACATATATATATATGTATATGTATGATATGTATCTGTATATAATATATATGTGTATGTAATATATATATATGTGAATGTGTGTGTGTATGTATGTATAAAAATGTATTTCTGATTCTATAAAACGTTTTAAAATTTTGTAAACAGAGAGTTACTTACGTTTCTTGCTTAAATAAAAGAAATTTTATTTAACAAACTGTGACACTAAAGACCGAGGTTACCGTGGTCTTTTCGTAGGTTTTTCTTTCCACGGATAACCTCCCCATTTATTGGGAATATTTTGTATTATTTCGTATTTTTTGTAAATACCCCAAACGTTTTGCGATGTTTTTTTTCATCGTTGTCCCCACTTTTGTTTTTTTTTCTGCTTTGTTTTCGACCCCCTCGAAAAGAAAAACTCTACATTTGTATTTTGTCCACTCTGTGTTGAGCCCTGTGTGGCTAATAAAGAAACCTATCTATACATTAAAATATTTGTTCCGGAGGAACTTTTTAGCATCCACGACATAGTTTTAACTTTGACATGACGACATTAATTGTTGTTTGATGCCAGCAGTAAACGAAAAGCCATTCAGTTATCATCTCTGGTATTTTGTTGAGAGCAAATTTGATATTACAACGAAGATATTTGAGTAAAAATACCGTTGAGATAAAACAAAAAAAAAAAAGAAAAAAGAAAAATATTCAAATCTGTTGCATGGCGGGTGTTGGCGCGGTGAATAAAATTCAAGAGATATAATAGACGATAACAGGTGTTTGTGTAGGCAACAGAGTAAATTTAACTCCTTAAAAACAAGAAAATATAGTGAGAAAAACTGTATCGGGAGTTTATACTTGTAAATAGAGCAACGCGTATGCGAAAGAAAGAAAGAACATTATTATTTCACTACATAAACAGATGAACGATATAACCAGAGTGAATGTAACTAGGTTTCGTTTTACTAACGCAATTTCCCTAGGCTACATATCGTAAGAGTATAATCATTGATTGTAGAAGATATTTAATTATAAGTTCCTGAGTTCATATCTGCGATAGGTGTTTATGTGTGGCTTTAGAACACGATAATTAAGTTTACCATGTCATGGACAGACGAATGACTGATTATAGTGGGAATTTGTATTCATTTGTTCAATGTCACAGAAGCATGAGTAAACGAGGGTCCAAGTAAACCCTTGTGGCTCGTATAATCAATGTCATATTTAATAAGATACAATCCAGAATCGGATGACATTGCTGATGATGCGCAAGAAAGATAAGAAGTAATCAATTGGAAAGTTCGAGAACCAGAATTTAGGATAGTTGACACCACTGATCCATATTTATTCCTTACTGCGGCAAAAGGGTTCGTCGACAACAACAACAACCACTACTAATGATAATCCTTTCTAATATAGATATAAGGGCTAAAATTTTGGAGTTGGGGGCTAGTTGATTACATCAACACCAGTGCTCGACCGGTATTTATTTGACAAAGTGGACCTCGGCAGTCTTTGAACTCAAAACGTAAAGAGCCGGAAAAAATATTGCAAATAATTTTTCTCTGAGGCTCTAAAAATTCTACCACTTCGTAGCCTATGATAAAAATGGTTTCTAATTTAGGCACAAGGCTAGTAGGGGTGGAATTTAGCTGTTACCGTCTAGCTCAGTACTTTTCTAGTACTTTATTTTAAAAGATGAATATATATGGTAACTTTTAGATAGTAATGGTAACCTTTAGATTGCTGGACGTGATGACATGTAACACAAAGGCGTGTCACATACAAACAAAATGAAACAAGAAAGAAAGAAACTGCAAAGCAAATCGTTTAGTCAGCGATTAAAGAAATCCCTACTTTGGATTTAATGCATAGGAAGAAGAAAAATCGGAGCGTAAATTACTCCGTATCACCAGAAATAAATAAACCGCTACATAACGAAAAGTGTAGACAATTTAAATAGTCGTGCTTTACTTAGCAAATTTAGAAAATAGAGCGTACTTTACTTAGCAAATTTAGAAAATAGAGCAGAAAAGGAATATGCGGAGACAAAGGGAATATATTTCTATATTACGCATCGACTTTAAAAACCGACACTCAATTCGAAATTTGAAGCTACAACATATTCGTGTAACATCTGGATGTACACACACACACACACACACACACACACACACACACACACACACACACACACACACACACACACACACACACACACACACACACACACACACACACACACACACATATATATATACAACATGAAACTAGAAAACATAAAAGAAAGAATACATTATGAAAAATACAAGTCAGAAACATAAATCAAACAGGGTGAATAAAAAACATGTTGTACACATAACACGTGCATAACAAATAATACAACAAACCACAACAAAACCAAAGAACATTCAGGAACAAAAATCGAACATGAAAAACACAAACGAAAGTTGAAATTAAAGAGAATGTGGGAAAGATTTAAGAATAGAAATATTTCCTGTATAAGAATGGGAAATTTTAAAGAAAGAAATCATGAACATGAGAATAATAAAATCTAAAAAGTTAAACAATTAAAATCGATAGATCTTGCTTTGGAAGATAATATGCGTTTATACGTACTGACTATTCGTCGATCAGTATAAATGTTTGCAGTACACTGTTTATATATATGTATATAAAAAGTTTTGGATCAAGTGGTGGATGTGTGCTTAATAAGTACGAGTCCAATACGTGGAATACAAGGAAAGTGTTTTCAGTGTGTGTATGTGTGTGTGTGTGAGAGTGTGTGTGTGTGTGTGTGTGTGTGTATGTGTGTGTGTGCGTGCGTGTGTGCGCGTCTCCGTTTCTGTGTTGTTTAATGCCTATAGCTTGTAATTCAGCAGATCAACAATCAGATATCGATAAAGTATGTAACAAATATGTGAATGTAAAGTATGTAATAGAAATGTGAATTACGAAGTAGTTTCCCAGTATAGCCAGAGACTAATGGCTTAGGCCAAAGAAAGCACCATATAAGTAGAATAGAGTAAAAAATCTGTCTCCCAAGAGTAGGAAAAAAATAACTGGCAGTCATCGAGTTAATCAAAACATGCATAAAACACTATTGCTAGATAAAGGCATAACAACTACAAAGCATACAAAGCAATGCAGGAACTACCTAAAATCTCATCTATAAGAATATCAAATCTCAGTAAAAATCATGGATTGTTCGTGAGTCTGAAATTCGGGTGAGGTATGTATAAACATTTTGGTCCTGATGTCCTTTAGAAAAACAGTGTTACCCTAGAGTTGTACGTTATTTTGGGAGAAGACAATAGACAGGTAATGCTGGATAGAAAACTTAGCTGTTACACATGTGAATATTTCTGCTTAGCGAAGAAGAAGCAGACAATTGCAAAAGAAGACCTTGGAGCGAGAACGACAGCAGCTGCTGCTACTGCACCTCTGATCCAAACTTCGAGAATAGTAAGAGTTGTAGAAATAGCTTCATTCTCTGTGCTACTGGGACTTGAATTCAACTGAGAGGTTAAGTACAGAAAAAGCCGAAATGAGAACTTGTCTTTCTGCGACACAGAGTCAATCAGGCGTTTACGACTAGTAGAGCAACCATCTCGTTTTGTGACGTGGATGTGATGAAGATTGAAGAAGAATAGCAAATTGTCTATGTTGGCAAAAGAAAAATGAAACACGAAAAAGAAAGGCGAGTAGAATATACAAAAAAGATTTCCCTTCACTTGGGACTGCATGAGATTCACAGTCGTTCGAATTACCAATAAATTACTGGAGGGCCTGATAAACAACTTGTAAAAAGACTAAAGGAACACTTTACTGATTAGTGGGGAAATATGGTCCGAATTTAAGAAACACTAAAATGTCAGACTAAAGTTTAATACCACATCGGCAGTCTATCTACTAAGAGAAAACAAAGTGATTGATTCTAACCTTATCTAAAAAAAGTTGCTTCAAGCTCTTATTTTCGTGCACCTTCCACAATACCAGGTCGAAATACTCGAGTCAGAAGGAGGTTGGCGTAGTTCTCGTTGTTCTCATAGTCCTTGGCATTGCCATGCCGAAAGAAGTTCAATACCACAGTTCGTGTTGAAGTGGGAGAATAGCTTCAACTTCAGTTGACTTGAAATAACAAACTTCTAGGAACAAATTGGTCATGAGGGCGGTATTTACTCTCCGCATCGGAACCATCTCATAGTTGTCAAGATAAAGGGCAAGTGCATAAGTACCGGAAATCCTGATTACCACATCTAAATCTTGTGATCCGAAGTGACCAAACATCCAAACGAAACACGATTCACGCGTATTTACGTCATTCAAGGAGAGCAAGTACTGAAGGTGGCTAGAGGTCATTAATCAAATGATCATGCTTCCAAGCTAACAACAGTTAAAACCCATATACGTCACAGACTCTAATACTCATATATTGGGCGGAGAGTAAGAGGAAGTGTTCATTTACACTACGTCCGGGTCAACAGAGCGACTTGGTTTCCTGGATTTCTTAAATTTCTTCTGAAATATTGCGAGGGCGGCTTTCGTTTTGTAATCTCTCCTATCATCTGGAACGTTCAACAGAAGGTGCTTGCAGGCTACTTTTGTTGTCCTCACTAAATGACTGTCGGTTTCCGTTCACAAGAGGGATTGGAAATTACTCCAACACTTTCTTGTTGTTGTTGTGGGTATTTTTTTTTATTTATGTTGCTAAATACTAACAGAAGATTGATTTTAGAATGCAGACTGTCATCATATTTAACATATCAGTGTATAGAAACTTAACTTTTAAAGTTATCAGCATTTTAAATATCAAGATATATTAAGATATATTTGTTTGGTATATAAGCATTTGATGTATTGTTCCGGGCGTATTGACTTTTGTTAAGATCACTTTAATTTTGAAATACAATATTTAAAGAATTTCAACATTTAGGAATATTTAATAGATAAACAATATCTGCATTTGGAGATATCTACATCTGAATATATCTTCATTATGAAACAGTTAAAGTATCTGCAAAAACAAACAGACAATCTCCAACCCACAAAAAAAAAACCGATAGCAGGTGAAGATCAGTATTTCTAACTTTAGCTTCTCTAGCTTCTGTACCACTCCAAAGAATCTTGCAGCATCACTGCACAAACAAAAATCATCGTTAAATAACCAACAATAGCGTCACTAATACCATTACCTTCACCAACACCAACACCAACACCAACTCTACTTTCTCTCTAAATCAAGCATCCTAACGAACCAACAAAGGAAACTTCACACGGTCTCTTGACCTGCTACTAAGCAGTTTCTGAAAAGAGTGAGAACGCATTGGATAATTTAGTTCCAGAAGACCTCCAAATGGATAGAATATTTACAGCTTGAAATCATAATCATAAGTTTGTTGTCTCAACATTGACCAAATAATAAACACCAGCAACAATACCACATAAACCTCCATCACCATTCACTAATATATACACCTTATTTTAACACCTATAAAGAGATGCTTTTTCCATTCGCCAAAGTGAATGGAGTCTTGACCAGAAGGAACTGATGTCATCAGACAGTATCCAACGTTCATCGGGTGTTTCGAACCCGAACCGTAACACTTTCCCGTTGGTGAGTCAGCAGAGCTGGCCAAGTCACTGCTTCTCATCTTCTTGCTCCAAAGCCAATAAGAGGTTCTTTCAGCTGCCTATCCCACCCTTCGCTCCTTACCTCTCATTTCAATGGCTGCAAGCATCCTCCATGCCGACTGAACAGGAAATCTTCTACAGCCAACTTCGACTGGGAAAAGCCATACCTACCATCGTTCTCCCTACAATCCTGCAAAAGGCTCTCATATCTGGCACGCTTCCGTTCATGGGTCTCATGACACCACTCTTCCCACAGAACTGTAAGTTCAATTACAATAATTTTCTGGGCCTTTTCAGACCACAGGACCATATCTGACCTCAGGGTTATATGGACAACTTTGGGAAACTGCAACTTCTCCCGTAAGTTCACTTTCATAACTCATGGTTGAGATCCATGCAGCAAGCTATGTATTGTTTTTGCTGACTTTACTGGCCTCTCTCTCTCTCTTCCACGAACTTAGTTGCTGTTGCCTTCTCCTTGTGGTGATGTTTCTTGCGCCTTTCTTGCGCCTTTCTTGCTCCAGAGTGTGAGCAAGTGTTGCATGTACCCTATCATGGCGCCATTTATATCTGCGTTGAGAAAGTGCTATTCCGCACCCTGCCAGGATGTATGCCAGCGTACCCCTTTCTCCACAAAGTCTACACAGTTGGTCTTCCCTCAAACTCCGTCTGTGCAGGTTTTTTGGCAACGGGAGTGTGTCATACACAGCCTGCAGCAGGGAAAGAGATGCGAAAATGTTCCAGCCTTCACAGGTCAGTCCATGTAATATTTCTCTTAAGGAGGTTCCATTTAGTCCATGCACCCTGAGATTATAGTCCACAGCTCTTGATTTTCTTCTTTCTTTATCCTGGTATCGCACCGCCTCTCCCTAGTGTCTGCTCGTCATAGACTGCCTCCCATCATAGCCCACCTCTCCCTGGTGTCTTCTTTCTTCCAATGTTGGAAATAGGGAGAACCAAGACCCTAGCGACTTCTGCATGTAACTCCAATGATGTCCCTTAGCTCCAGCATGCCGTCAGCCTGAGCAAGGTCTCTCCTTGCACTTGCAGCCTGATTTTGTCGGTTACTTTGCCCCGCTCCTTGATCACCATGCTCCTCGATATTTTGGGCTTAAACCTCATTCTTGTCCATGTCACCATGTGTTCTAGTGAAGTCAGCACTCCTTCTGCACACACATGAGTGCAGAAAGATAAACCTACCTATGTATCTTGGGCACTTTCTCATTCTTGCAGATATTTCCCCAACTACTGATATTTCAACAGGTGCTACTACTGAGAACTGCAACTGCGGCTCTTCCCTCCTTCCCACATTCCGACGTATCTTCAGCCCTTTTGCATTCTTACAGACCTTTCCACAGAGACATTTCACTCCCACTATCTGTCAATTTAAGGGTAATTGGGGCTACGTCTGTGTCTGTAAATCATTCCTCGTCGTTACCGTTGGATCTGTCCTGTTGAGTCTCTCGTCTTCCCACCTTCACGGGCGACTCTGGAGTGTGTCACTTTCTCTTACATCTCATAGCTGAATTGTTGCATAACACATATAAGGAAGTGCTTTTTTCCATTCACCAACTCGAATGGAGCATTGGCATTAGACGGTGTCCAACGTTCATCGAGTATTTCGAACCTGACCCGTAACACCCTCCTGTTGGTGAGTCAGCAGACCAAGTGACTGCTCCTCATCTCCTCCTGGTTTCCAGCTTAACTCTTCTCTCTTGCTCCAAAGCCAACAAGAGGTTGTTTCAGCTGCCTCTCTCATCCTGCTCATAGCCACCCTCCGCTCCTTACCTCACATTCCAATGGCAGTAAGCATCCTCCATGCTCACTGAGCACACACACACACACACACACACACACACACACACACACACACACACACACACACACACACACACACACACACACACACACACTTATACATATAAATTTGACATGGGCGATTCTTTCTTGTCTTGAGATTCACGGTCAAACGGCTGGGTGGAATTGCGCGAAAAATTACACAGATGTGTAGAATGATCAGGTGCTGATGCTGGGCTTTGTATTTTTTTCATAGCTTCCATGGTTACCGAGATAATTTGCTATAATATTACTCTTGAGTTTATGAAAGGGTGATAGATGAATAAGGAAGAAAGGGGTGATGTCATATTTGGTAGTGGGATGATGAAAACTGTACGCTGAAAAAATAAATCAAACAGCTTTTCAACTCTGTGTGAATATATGTGTGTGTATGTAAAAGGGGAGTATGTGAATGTGTGCGTGTGCGTGCGTGTGTGTGTGTTTTCGTGTGTGTGCGCGCAATGGAAGTGGGATGGTTCATCTTTGTTCGCTTAGTATTTGGATTTATTTTCTGATTTGGTTGAATCTTGGTTTTTTTATTTTGTCAGTCAGTTATTTTTAGCGTTTTGACAGAAAATAGTGATTATAAAATTGTTTTTTAACGTAAGCGTGCCCAAACAAGTCACATCATATATA
>NC_068983.1:67777778-67780302 GCF_001194135.2 Octopus bimaculoides | reverse complement strand
AACGGCTTGGTTTGTTTACGCTTTTCCCTCCGGTTTTTTGTTCTATGTGTGCCATAAATATCGCCATCCACTTTAGAGAAAAATTTGTAGTTTGGAATCAGTAGTTCTTTGACTGCTATTTCTAAATTTTCAGTATGTTGGAGAAGCAACTCAATTGCTAATCCCTGTATATTTATAATGATAAATAGTTTTACCGATAAAGGTTTTTTTCACACTGAACTACTTGGCAGAATTGTTAATTATTAATTCTATTATTAATTGACGATTCTCTGCCCTTATTCTTGTATATATATATATATATACACACACTATGAGTAAGGTGACGAGCTAGCAGAATCGCGACGCGCCAGGCAAAATGCTCAGTGGTGCTTTATCCGACTTTACGCTCTTAGTTCAAATGCCATCCGGATCGACTTTGCCTTTCATCCTTTCAGTGTCGATAAAATAAATACCAGTTGAGTATTGAGGTCAATCTAATCGATTAGCCCTTCCCTCAAAATTGTCGGCTCTGTGTCAAAATTTTAAACCAATATATATATATATATATATTTTATTATATGTATTTATTTTCTCCTAATTAACAAATAACTCGGACAAAATAAACTGGTTAATAGATACCAGGGTAGCAAAGGTCACAAAATGACTGTGGTGTAACTCCTGTTTATGAGGTAGAAACTCCTTGTTATTTTGAGTACTTGAGTATATATAAATTTAGTGAATGGAGTAAAACGCATATGTTAAATGAATTCTTTTATTTCCAACATATGTTTCGAATATTACAAATTATATCTTCCATAGGAACCGGTGATGTTGTTAAGAATGTAATCTTCTCTTCAGGGATATGCATGGGAACCAGCTTAAACATATATTCGGTTAAAATGTCTTACGTTTAAGCTGGTTCCCATGCATTTCCCTGAAGAGAAGATTACATTCTTAACAACATCACCGGTTCCTATGGAAGATATAATTTGTAATCTTCGAGACATATGTTGGAAATAAAAGTATGCAGTTAACATATGCGTTTTACTCCATTCACTAAATTTATGTATATATATATATATATATATATATATATATATATATAACTTGCAGACATATTACAAAAACAACAAAAAATAAGCATCACCACCTTGCTACCAAAGCTACATTATTGTTATCCCAACCAGGAACTGTATATGTTGCCCGTAAATGTACGAAACACTAATACAACCACCATCAAGACAACCAACGCTTTTACTGACAAGACTAGTAAAAGCACTGATATAGCATTAACAACCTAATAACACCAATCAAGAAAACCGTCAACAGTCGCATCCGAACAACCGTTTATGACACTATCACACCTCACCACCACCATGACCATTACTTCCACTACTACCACAATCAACAACAACAACAACGATACTGCCATCAACATCGCCTCTATCACTGCATCATCTTCACTATCTCTCACTCCATCCACCACTAAAATCATTATAGCTAAAGTACATCAGCTACCATAACTACCAACAACATCACTAAAATTCCAACGAGACTACTATTACTGACTGCGCCGCTACCGCTACTATAATCACCACAACCAACTCACCATAGCCATTAGAATGGTGGTTGACATTTACAAAGACAACCTCCATCAAGTAGAGTTTCTTCATTCGTACTTGAAAATCTCAAGTGGTCTTTATTATACATAAGTATTCGTCTACCTTCATTCTTTTATTCATTCTCAATGATTCTTAGCACACTCACGCCTCCTAGCAGCTGATTTTATGTCTAACCAAACCACACACACAGACACACACACACATGCACGCACATACACACACGCACATGAGCATACAGACGAATGTATACATATAACTATTCCTAACTATCATACACACGCACCTATAAATACATACTTACTTAAAAACACCGTGCTCTCATTGTTTACATTATTGCTAACCATACAAAACAGCCCTTCAGATGGAGGCCTCGTTTTCTTGTATATCCGGTTTCAAACATTCCCTGCTCCCGTACGCATATCCATATATATATATATATATATGTATATGTGTATATATATGTATATGTGTATATATATATATATATATATATATATATATATGAATGAATAAATCACATGTATGTGTGTATATACATATGTATGTATATATTTATATATATATATATATACATATATATATATACATATACACACACAAGCACACATAGCCATTTGTATGTCCGTGAGTGTGTATGTATGTGTGTGTGTGTTTATGCGCACGCGCGCAGGCGTTCCCATATGTATGAGAAAGAAAGACGGACAGTAATGGAATTATGTGGGATGTTTATTGAAAATAGTGAAACTGGTACGAAATGATGTCATCATAATAGTATCAATGTAAACGTGGCTGTCTCTGTCATCATGTGTGTTAGCGTTTCTCTGTGAATCTAAGTATATATGTATATGATATGTATGTTTCTATGCATACATACATACATACATACATACATACATACATATATATATATATATATATATATA
>NC_068983.1:67775648-67776809 GCF_001194135.2 Octopus bimaculoides | reverse complement strand
ATATATATATATATATATATATATATATATATATATATATATATATACGTATATGTATATACACGTATACAAAGGTATACATACAATGCATATATATGTTATATGTCTAATACCCTCTTATGCTTTTAGGTAAAACGATATCATATATATGTCATATATATATGATGATATGTATCTTTAAATGCCAGTGAATATTTGTATTTAGGCAGGTACGTGTGAATATCCATTCTGTATTCCATTGCGTGGGGGAGAGTAAGAGGGCTTGAGGACAGTAGGAGAGAAATCAAAATGGTGAGACGGAGAAATTTGTGGGAAGTTTTAGTCTTTACCGGTTGACCATGCAGCTAATACACGGATCCATTTCATATAATGTATAACACACACGCATAAACATGAACACACAAATCAGAAAAAACAGCTCATATTGATAGTAAAAGGTATTTTCTTTTTATAAAATACGCGTAAAAAGCTTGGAAGATTAGTCAAATCAGCCATCTTCATAGAAAAATATAACGCCATTTTGATATAGATATCACATTATAGGTTGCAAATACCAGGGGCTGCTTCAAAACTAACTCGTTTAGCTGGTACAGTTTTGACGTCATCAACCAGAAAATTCAAAATCCGGTGATAATGACATCACCAGTGCCCCCATTATTCTCACTGCCAGCGTGGGCGTCCCTATGTGGTCGGCCTATTTGCTACAAATAACAAGCATAATCTGCTTAAGATCTTATGCATCCTGCTCTCTGAAAAAGCTAATACATCTATCTGAAAAGAAATGACGGGATTCTTATGGACTGAATGACTTTGACAATACGTCTCCACGATCAGAACTGACCTGCAGCCGAACAAAAACGTTTTCGTTTCTGTGTTTTCGTTTTCCGTTTTTCTGTTTTACGTTATCCCCTTTTTTGACCTTTCGCATTTTCTATATGCTGCCTTCTCAATATTTTCGCATTTCTTCTCTTATCCAGTATTTTTAGTTCGTTATGATATGCGGTTTGTGCGCCTGACGAACATGTTTCAGATATTTCTCAACATATGAAACTATTAGTAGCACTTAAAAACATGTATTGTATCCTTTAAATAAATAATATTTATCTCTCACCAGATGAAGTACTTTTTTTTGTTGAATACTCTATCACGGAACAGTACATT
>NC_068983.1:67757868-67768499 GCF_001194135.2 Octopus bimaculoides | reverse complement strand
TATATATACTTATAAAATGAGATCTATAGCAACTTCAGTGCAAGTTCGAAATTTGACTCTTGTGTTTCAAAAATCTCTAGTCGCCTTTTGAGTATATAAGTAGACTTCGTCGATCCCTTTGAGAGTGAAGGTATAAGCAAGCATCTTCACTGTCAGATATATTTTCATAGTGACTGAATAAATTGATAATGAATAGATCTAAAAGTTTTAAGACGAAAGAGTGGCAGGGGTAATGTGAATGTTGTGTGCAGACACAACATCAATATACAAAGTAAATACCGAATGAACCAACCAAAACACTCATACGTCTATTATCGAGGTGCATCGAGGTAACTAAGCTATTAAAGCAATAATTATGAATGTTTAATATTTATTTTGCGCAATTAATATTACATTTTTATTTTTATGATTGAAAAAATTCGTTAAAGCAGTGTGTTGTTAAATAGGAGATCGTTAAGTGAAGTATTATTGTGTTCACAGAAACGTAAAAAACAAAATCAACAAAAACAAAAACGAAATTTAACAAAAGACTACGATGCTTAGTATTGGTAAACTCATTGACACCTGGAAATATATGCAAATCAAACTGGTTCACATAGAAACCGTCTGACTACTCTAAAACGATCTATAGAATTATATAATACGAACAACAACAACATCAACAACAACAGCAACAACCGCACTAACCATCAGCAATAATAAAACTGAACAATAAGCACTAAAGTAATATTTCAGAAAACTTAAAAATAAAATTCTGCAGTAGAAAATTAAATTACCTGAAAAGAAAGCGATAGGAATGCAGAGTTAGTTTTATTTTGCTTTGTATTTTCTTTTTTTACTTTTTCTTTCTTTCTTCTTTTTACCGACTATGAATTAAATTTGTACAACTAGCACATTTCTAACACGTCAACATTTTTACCGACTTACTAAATTCTTTAACACTGCAAATTGCAATTGAAGAGGCAGTTGTTATATATGCAGCAGATAAGCTGTATACCGCTATATATATCAAATACAGTTTAGACAACATGTATGAGAAGAAGCAAAAAAAGCTTAGTATTCTAGATGTGTGACTAGTCACAGAAGGAATTATTGGAGAAAAGAATAAAATAAAATAAACGAGTACTGTTCTTACGAAGGAACGAATTGTTGAATTAAACTCTGTAGGAAGTATGTGACAGGTACAGACTGTCACAGGGTTGCAGTACAGTAACGCAATAATGACACTAAAGTAATTTCTCGTTAATTAAATATGAATAGTATATGTGATTTATTGTAAGAAATTTAGCAGTGGCATGATATGAACTATGTAATGTTATCAGTGTGTATATTTTGCCTTTTACTTACGTCGATTGCTCCTTATGCAATACAAGTCATTGTTGACTTCTCTTCACTGTTCTCCACTCAGGATTGTCGATTCTACTTCTCTCCATTTGGACACCGAAAAGAAAGCAAAAAGCAGTCCTCTCCTAGGGTTTTGGTTTGAATTGTCATCGATGCCTCTTTTTATCTCAGTAGGAGTGCTGCCATTCGTAAACCTATTTATATTTCTGCGAAGGGATGATCAATATTTATCTGGCCTATATTCTTTAACCTGACTAGCATGTGAGGCCCTACCAAAAGCTTGCACTCCCTGGCATAACTCCCAGTGTAAATGAGGCATACAAGCCACCACACCGCAACAAGGACTGGACCTTGAGGTAACATTGTGTATATAAACGAACACAAATAGTAAAAAAATGTTTAAACTTAATCTCATCTTCAGTATCTAAGTATGATATTATGTTTTGATCGGTTTATTCGCTGATCTTCTTCAGACCACTTGTTCCTACACGTATGCATTTCTCTACGATGGCTTTGAAATCAGAATCTCAATTATTAGCGACGATTTAGACAATCCTGTACAGTCGAGACATTTAAAATTTACGCTTTAAATAAAGCTTCTCAACTACAAGACAGCACAAGGCTATGTATGTATGTATGTATGTATGTATGTATGTATGTATGTATGTATGTATGTGTAAACGCCCCCACACACGCATGCACACATATTTATATCTTCATATATGTATGTGTATATATGTAGGAATAAGAGATTCGAACATCACAACCGAATGTTCCGTGTAGAAAGATAAAGTTTAAAAATTGGGAATTTCAAAATTAAAGTAACTTCGCTAGAACCCATGTAATGCTTGAAATAATTAGCTTCGAACAATTATTGTTTGATTCACGCCGGGCAAAATTCTTAGCAGCATTTCGTCTGTCTTTAAGTTCTGAGTTCAAAATATGTCGAGGTCGACTTTGCCTTTCATATTTTCGAAGTCGATAAAATAGGTACCAGTTGAACACTGGGGTTGATGTAATCAACTTACCCCGCGTTCCGAAACTGCTGGCCTTGTGTCAAAATTTGAAATCAATAATTATTGTTTGATTCATGCAGAACGTTCTTTTGCAGCAACGGGAGTTTCCTCTTAGCTAGTTCTTTTTGCTGCTAGAATATATAGGTTTTGAAGATTACATGTTTAAGTCTTTAAGTTCTGTAATCTTGTAATCTTCAAAACCTATATATTCTAGCAGCAAAAAGAACTAGCTAAGAGGAAACTCCCGTTGCTGCAAAAGAACGTTCTGCATGAATCAAACAATAATTATTGATTTCAAATTTTGACACAAGGCCAGCAGTTTCGGAACGCGGGGTAAGTTGATTACATCAACCCCAGTGTTCAACTGGTACCTATTTTATCGACTTCGAAAATATGAAAGGCAAAGTCGACCTCGACATATTTTGAACTCAAAACTTAAAGACTACATGTTTAAGAGACAATAACAATATTTATTTGATATTGTATATTTGATTTATTGTATATTGGATATTGTATATTTGATATATTATTTATTTGATATTGTATATTTAATGTATTCCATATATACAAACGAAATTCTGAATCTGCTAAATGTATACAAGATAACTAATTACTAAAATCCTAATCTGATTTTTTCATACTAAAAACCTTCCTGACGACTGTCTTTGTAATCTCGAAAAATATCGTAGCCATTGGTTCAGCCGTCTGGCCGTGAAGAAGGAACAGACAAAAAAACGGACAGATGGACATAACGCTCATTATAGTAAGATAGCAAATCTACCCATCTATGATAGGAAATAAAGGGATAGTATCGCAAATCTAAACCCTCTAAATTCACGAACTATACAGGGGGGAAAATCCAGAGTTAATCTTCGTCACCAGAATTTTAACAAAAAAACTCAAAGGTGATTTATTAATTCAAAACTCAATATCCACTGAATAATCATACTTTTTCACATTTGTTTCGCTAAAAACCTTCCTGATTACCTCCTTCGTAATCCCGAAAAACATCGTGACCATTGGGAACAGACGGACTGACGGACAGACAGACAGACATAACGTCTAATATAGTAAGATGTTCAAATTTCTGATATGAGCAGTTCTTAAAAATATTATAACTGATATTATTTAAAAAAATATTTCATCTTTAAAAACGAGATAGAGAGTCCGAAAATTAATCTTGTAAATATAAATTGATGTTCAATTTTACCTAATTAAAATAACTATTGTTTCACTCAGAAACTAAATATAATTTTTCAAGAACTACACTAATTTATCGATATTGTAATTCAAATTTACCGTTGGTAATAAATGAATGTTTGATGTGTAGCGTGCAGTTCTCTACATTTAAGTCTTTATTCCGATTCAGTTACTTTTCTGTTTCTGATACAAAGTGTGTAATCGTTGATGTAAATATTGGAAGTGTTGGGATGAGGTGACAAGAAAGTTTGTTCATGACAAAACAATATTTATTAAGATAACGTTGAGTGTGAATATGAGTGAAATATTCAACTTCTTCTAATATAGTAAATATTAACTAAACCTGATTATAAACGTATTGAATTTCTTAACAAACTATTCATTTTGAGTTTTATTTTACATAATTTTGTTTATTTCTATTTTTTCTCATAATGCAAACCTCACATCATTTAACTTTTTCTCATTTTATTTGAAACATCCATAATTTCCAGAATATATCTGATTGCTGCTCTTTTACATGCACATATCCTAGTCTGCATGCAAAAGAAGGTCATTTAACTGACTGACAAAGATTCACTCACCAACATGCTACAACTAGTGTGCAGAGGCGCTATTTCCTCTTTGCTTTTATTACATGTATTACAATAGCTTCAGAGTCTCTGAGTTAGCTAGTTGCATATCATTTTCATCAAGTCATCCACTTAGCACACCCGTCTGTCTTCTCCTATCATTATTCTTCCGAGTCTTATACTTCAGGCCTCAAAAGAACATTTACCTCATTTTTTCCCCCAAGAAACTACTTTTCTCAAATTCACACACTTATTCACTATTTCATGAAAGATGTAGACCAACGATGTCTCAATTGAACGATGTTCCAACATCAACTGAATCGATCTCTCCAGTCTAAAGTGTCTACAAATATACAAATACTAGGAACTGCTTCTTTTCCGCTGACTACTCCATAAAACAATATGATATGACATTTAAAGTTCACGGGAGTGGGAGAAAGTAATAAGCTGAGCATGCCAATACAGCATTGTGACGTCTCTTTAAATTTGATACTGCATATACTGGAAGTTTAATTAATATCTTTTATAAAGTTATTGTTTCAATAAAAAATTTAAGAGGAATGCTAAAATACTTCAGCAACGATCAACATATTCTTGTGCTATAGGCGAATGGTTGCTGTATGGATTATATGTGTAACAAAGTTATACTTTTAACAATAAATGCTATACCTTTAGCAATATACAATTTTATAAATACAATTTCTAGCATAAATAATAGTAGGCATTCGATAACCAGACCTAATAGAATTTTTGAGAATGCGAAGTCAGAACCTTGCCTGAAGGCAAGAATTATGACAGTATTCCCCATCTTAAACAAGGAGATCGTCCAGAAGAATTGCAGGAGGTTTCGAAGTCGTCTGGATGCTGTGGTTGAAGCCAATGGCGATTTTATTGAATAGATTTATTCTTTAGTATTTCAAGATATTTTTATGCAATTTTGGTAAATATATCTGTTAACATGAGGTCCTTTATTATCTTCATATATTAAATGCAGAACTTTATCGTTTAGACCACAATATTCAGAGATAAATTGGCTTCTTATAGAAACTGTGCTGTCATATCATGATGTCGGCTATCAACTTACATACTATGACATTCGGGGATAATGTCATTTTGCTTTCATTTGAAGTTTTCTTTCATATTACGATATACACCAATTCTATACATGCCACGTGATATGGGGTAGGGTAGTATTTTCCTTAGTTATATTTTGCAAAACTTACGTAACTTCGGTTGTTGACATTCGTCCTGGATTTAATAGCCATTATATTCCATTGGGAAATTTTCAGCCCAATACATCTTTATTCCTACGAATCAGATTCGGTTTCACTGTATATTCCTAGGTCAGTGTGCTCAGCAAAACAGACCACACAATATTTTGTCTGAAAAGAAAACAAAAATGTAAATTGCTAATGAAAGCAGGAAACAACGCAGACGGGATGATAAACGTCCTTAAAGAAATTATTAATATTGTGTGACATCGAGGTAGGGGAAGGAGACGATTCTTAATCTGTCAAAAGGATATATATACTTTGTGTGGGACTTCGTACCCGCCTTCTTCAGTAACATTATACTAATTAGCTGTTGTTGCACTTGCTGAAATGCAAAAGACATCATAAAATACTGGCTGTTGATTCGCAGTGGGAACCACAATAAACGTCAAATAGGTATTTAAGTTA
Source organism: Octopus bimaculoides (assembly GCF_001194135.2). NCBI lineage: Eukaryota > Metazoa > Mollusca > Cephalopoda > Octopoda > Octopodidae > Octopus > Octopus bimaculoides. The sequence goes on along the minus strand of NC_068983.1, from coordinate 67,762,691 downwards.
AAGAGTCTCTCAAAGTGAAACTCCTGGATGCGTATTTAGGAAATGTTAGATTAGGGGATTTCAGTTGTTCTTGACACCATGTTAGGGTTTTCTCCTGACACTTGCCTGTTGTGTAGTCTAAGTCCAGCCTGATCGACCAGTCCTACGACATGCGGGTATTTTTCGCAGGTTCGAAGACAGTGGCAAGCTATCAACTTTAACTGTTTTCACAGTAGTATGTTGCATGTAACAATTTCAGTGGTGGTGTAAATAATAGACATTTCAATGAAAATTGTTTGTAACTATGTAAGTGGTAGTGTGAGACATAACACTGTGAAAGTTAACCATTTCAGCAGAAGGGTAGCATGTAGCCATTTCGCTCTCAGCTAGAGGTGGTATACAGTCAATTCAGTTGTTAAAAAATGTAATGGAACATTACAATTATTTCAGCAATTGTAGGTGCACCCAACCATTTAAGTAACAGAGGGAAATATAACTATTTCATTTTGATCATAGGTTTAGCTGAATGGCTAAACCTTTGATCAAAATGTATTCTAACAATGACCATTCTGATATTGTGTATATCATGGAATATATTATCTTGTGAATCTTTCCGGTTTTTTTAAGACTGCAGAGGAAAATATGACTTCTGTTTTTAAAAAGCCGTGAGGTAGCGTAGTTGTTTACTTCTTCACATGTAACCACTAGAAAGATTTGGAAAGGTATGGTGAATATTGTTACTGTTGTTGAATTTACGTATGTTAAATCTGATGAAGATTTTCGCGTGGCCGTCTTGTAGTTGTTACTTAAGCTACACTTTCCAATATTGTTAAGAGGGTAGGGTGTTATTTGAGGGAGATATGGGTACTATTTCTAGTGGTCAGGTAGCTTCCAAGAACATTACTCAATTTCATAGAAATACAAAATATGATATCAACGTAGTTATTGGTTACAATCAGAGTTTGATTGTCTTGGTTTCTGGTTGTTTTTATCCTGTTACGGCTGTTATCAAATTGTTATGATGGTGCTATTATAATGACATAACTACTATTGTTGTGAGAGTGTTGTTCATCAGATGGAATAGTTATTAGGATGCTTTGCTGTTAGGATGCTCTTGCTGTTAGGATGCTCTTGTTGTCAGTATGGTGGTGTTATTGTCACTGTCAATATTGTTTTTATTTAGGAGGTGTCATATTTTTTCTGTTTACCGTTTACTCAAGCAAAGAAGGGCAACCGTCTCAGATCGTTATTTTTGTTTTGAAGACTTTAGAGGGTGGTATTAAGACGGAAGAAAGTTATTTTCAAAATGGAGACTTTACCCAAAAGCTTGCAACTCTGTTGAAAAATCTGGCGCCCAAGTCCCGGGTGATTGTGGAAAACTGAGAGGAGGTTTAAATCTACTAATCAAGAACTAAGAATCCCCAACAAGCCGGAACAAATATCGCGAAGAATCTTGTGTCTGATAATCTAACAATTCCGCTAATACACGTCATTGACGGATACTTATTTTATCAATTTGCTATGAATGAAAGGCAAAGTTGACTTCTGCGAGTCATTTTACGTTTCATAATATTGTGATGCTATTGGTATGGTGAAATTATTGCCAAGGTGTTCTGATGATATTTTGAAGGTATTTTCTTACAGTGACCGTGTTGTTATTCTTAGTGATTGTGACAGGAATTGAAGATGAAAATGTTGACAAAACGAAAAGATGTGAAAAATGGTAATAAGAGGTATTGTGATGACTTGGTTTTGTTATTGTTAGAATTCGATCCTAGCAGATGTGTGCAGCTTTTCAGAGGCATTTTTCTCCACTGTTTTCGACAAGTGACTGGCCGGATCGCAAGGCACACATCAAATCCTACCTGACGACTTGCCACGACTTTGAGTGAGAGAGATTGGGTGTTGTGAAAATCCGATAACAGTCATGGAAATACGAGTAACAATGGTTAACTGTATGTGGTAAAAATCGTCTAGCTTGGGTGGTTTGCCTGTTTACTGAGAAAAGCTTTATTAATAAGTTATGAGGCCTCAAGTGATATAATTTTACTTCCTATTTTGAGCACTAATATGCACACACTTTTACTTGGCTTGACAAGAGGATCGAGCCTAGCTCTGTACATATGAAACACATATTAATATACAGCGTTTTGGTGAACGAGTTGTGGTGATGGGTAGGTTGTCCCTCTTTGGAGAAGAAGATTTAAGTGCAAAACTCAAAATCAATGCATCACAATTAGTGAGACGAATGTTTGTTGCTTTGTTGAGGAATATTGATGATGATGATGATGATGATGATGAACAATTATGCATTTAATGAACAGGACATCGATAACTCAGTAAATCATTGGTAAAATTTCTGTCTCGTTTGCAAGTGTAACAGGTTCTGTCCAAGTTCGCAACTGCAATATTTAAAACCAGACTCTAAGCAAACTGGTGATGTTATAAAATTTATTACTTCCGATTCACTGCAGCCGAAGACAGTGTGAATACTCACTGCAGAGAACCCATTCAGATTTTAGAATATTTCCCACGCGAATCGGGTTTCACATGTGTCTTTATTATTAAGAATCATCTTTTACCCATCTGTTCGTCTGTGTATGTATTGGTCAACTAAAAAGGTCCGCATTTATATATTTAATCAGAGAAACACTTATACTTACTTATTACTGAGGGTACACACTGAATGAACTCAAAATCACGTCCATATTAAACTTACATATGAAATTAGACCCAGCTATTATTCCTCAGTGCAACAGAGACCACATGTTGAAAGATCTGACATAGCGAGACCGCCAACAGATACGCCATTCAAAAAATAAAAATAAAAGAGATCTGTATAATGATAAAGAAAAACAAGAAAAATAAGATATCCGAAATTTATATATTTATATTTAAGCACCAAGATTCTTCAGAACTCCTGTTTCAAATTTCATGCATTTGAAGAAGATTTATACAGAATCCTAACAATTTTCAGTATCGTGAATTCTTTCCGTAAAACACTAATGAGTAAGCCACTTAACAAATAAGGTGGCATTGTTGGAAAGGAATTTATTTGTTTGTGTAACAAATCACTCGTATAAACATTAACGCTTTGTAATGTTACTGGGTTTGCACTGAATGTTGGAAAGAAATGAACGGGTGAGATTCTTAAGCAAAGAGAAGACGATAACAAATTTATATGATGTTTATTTTTATTTCGCCAAAGATAGCTGACATTTTTGAAAATGTTCATTTCGGAGATTGTTTTATTTAGGGTATTTGATGTAAGATAGAGGGCGACAATTTGGTCATTGGTTTCAGGAACTGTGATTTTCACCTTTTTCTTTAATTCTTTCTTTAAACACACTCATACGCCTTCACACACACATTCATACATATACAAATACACACGTATATGTATGCATTTGGTATTTAATATACATTCATGCATCTTTATTGTCCAAACTCATGCCAATTAACCACTCTGAGTTACTTTTCTTACTTCATTGTCTCTGTTGCTATCACTGTTTGTATGCGCTGGTGGTCTGTTTTTCCAGTATATACCTATCGCATAAATCCACCAGTGCATCCTCAGGCTATTTATCATATTATTATTATTATTAACGGATCAAAGTTAAAACTACATATTCTAATACATATTGAATAGAAAAATAGGAATATAAATAAAAATATAATAAAAATATATAACTTACAAATATATTTTTTAAAAGAATTTAAAACTGAAAAAAATGAAAAAAAAAAAATTAAAATTAACAAATTAATAAAGATTAATAAAATTAAACACCTAAAATTACAATATTGATATATCTAGAAAATGCTAAGCATAAAGAAACACATCAAAATTCCACTACCTATCTATATAAACATTATGGGAATTAATAATTTAGTGTAAGATTTACCCCTATCTATACAAGTATAAATTACCATTTTAATGTCAAACACAAGTTAATAGTAATTATAAATAAAAACCTCTATATACGTTATAAAATTATTGAATAAAACTAGTAAATGAATCTAGTAAACCAAATTAACAAAGGAAGAATACTTATCAACATAATGTTTACACCTTGTCGTTCCGGTGCAAATAGCTGCTCCCTCTGTCGTGCGCTAAGTATTATGGGAATCACATCAATAAAATAAACTACTCTGAAAAATTCTCTAAGACATATTAGAGACGTTGAATTCAAGGGGAGATAATAACAAGATACTCTACAATCTAGCTATAACTGGATTTTTTCTAGTGCTTAAGATTTAGAGATTTATATTATAGTAAATATGGCTTGTCTATTCCTTTTAACGTAATACTCTTTAAATATATTCTTGATTCTTGGTATATCTGTATCTAATACTATTATATAATTCTATTATAACTACATTTAACTATCTTCCTCATAATTGTTTAAGAGATTACATATTGGTGGAGGGGAGTATGAATTTATATATTTTTTCATTTTATTATACACTAGCAGTATAACTCAACGTTGTTCGGGTGTGACTTATTACGCCACCTACGATAAGTCTTCCTAGGTGAAAATCAACTAAAAAAGAAAGCCTTACAATGAAAAAACCCTTATGATGTAAATATGTTCATAATTCAAAAGACGAAATTAATAGGGGAAGTCTGAGGGCTGTTTTGCGTAACATTATTAATCGTACGTAAATTTCATCCGTCTAATTGGCTATACAAATGCTTGTGCAAAACAACTTTTTGCGCTGCCTTGATTACACATAGCAGGGTAATTCCTTTTCGCAGGAGGTAGGACGGCAATTTCTGATGAAGCAATTGCTGGCGATCTGTTGCTACACAGTTCTGCCAGAATTCTATCAGATTGGGCAGTAGA
>NC_068983.1:67755240-67755881 GCF_001194135.2 Octopus bimaculoides | reverse complement strand
CTTCCGATCTATATGCAAATGCGAGAGGGTACTGAAAAGTTCTTGGATTTGAGGGTATCACGACAGGCTTGGTTTGGAGGCCCAAATATCCGAGTTCTTTCACTGGGCTTAGAGGAACTGAAGGACCGCTTTAATAAGTGTTTGAATCTAAGAGGATAATATGTTGAATAAAATCTTGATTGACTGGTCCTCCTGTATTTTCTTTTACTTGAAGCCAGGAACTTTCCAGCTATCTCTCGTGTATGTGTATATAAGTACATATACACATGCATACATACATACATACATACATACGTCTAAGAATTCATGCATCAGAAACAATATGCACTGTAAATTTGCCAATAGAATGAATATATTAAAGCATACAGTTATATAGATCCATTTCACCCGATCTTACCTATCAGTTTCGTAATGGTTATTGGATAATCGTAAAGTAGGTAATAGTATGGTTATGTAAAACAATGTCCTCTTAAGGGAGGTCATTCAATCGTACCGTTATAAAATATCCAGCTATCTAATAATATACCCAGTGTGATGCCGATTGGTAAGAGCGGTTGAAATGACTCTCTGATACTGTATACTTTGATCTTTATATATATGTATATATATGTATATGTATATATATATATATATATATATAT
>NC_068983.1:67752329-67753048 GCF_001194135.2 Octopus bimaculoides | reverse complement strand
TATATATATACATATATATACATATATATACACATATATATATATATATATACATATATATATATATATATAGATAGATACATGTGTGTGCGTGTGCGTATAAATACAAGCCTATATCTACTTAATTTAAGTAAACACTTTTGACTTTTTGAGACTGAAAGTGAAAGTGAAAAAGAGAGAGAACTAGTTAGAGATATATAACTGTCTGATATCAAAATATGTAGTGGCTTGCGATAAACAAATTGATAGACTGAAAACCATATCGTGTATCTTACTGTTAATTTATGGAGTATATTAGACGACTTAACATAGACATCATCTAGGCATGTACATATCTATCTATCTATCTATCTATCTATCTATCTATCTATCTATCTATCTATCTATATAACGTTGACCACTAACGTGGACATTCAATGTGCTAGAAATAGATCACGTCTTGTGTCTATTAAGACCTAAATTGTTCTCAAAACGAAATTTAGCGGAATACCAAAGCGTAAGCGGCAAGACATTTAAAATTACCGAAAAAAATCATTATTAAACAGGGACCGGTTTCAAAATTAACAATCTTACCGACTGTCTGTTTCTCTTCAGCCTGATTTGTAATGTAACCATAATCCTAAGAACCCTATACAAAGTTGCCCACCGTCATAGGTGCACGTGTATATGGTTCTGTTAATTACAGCTTAATGGTAAAATTCAAAGGTCTATCTATCTAT
>NC_068983.1:67751093-67751952 GCF_001194135.2 Octopus bimaculoides | reverse complement strand
GGAAATGCAAGAAAAAGGCGAAATAGGGATTAATATGCTTTATTAAAAAGCAGCAAAAATATCACAAAAACTGTTACTCAGCGTTTTTCGTTCCCGTTCGTCGGTCAGTTAGGTTTAGAATATATATATATATATATATATATATATATATATATACACATATATGCTTATGAACTCTGTGGTAATATGGCATGAGGATCAAGAAAATGGTGATGATGTTCATACCAGGGCTGCTGGTGATGTTTGCGCGCGCGTGTGTATAGGAATGTGAGTGGAATATCAGTCATAACTGCAACAACAACATCCTCAACAAGAATGATAATTACAACATCTATATGTATACTGGAATATATTGTAATACGACCATGAAAAGCCCTGAATCGCAGAGAGCAACTCTTACTCTCATACAATATCTGTCTTTCTCCCTTTGTATCTCTCATTTTCTGTCTCTTTCTCTGTCTCTTTCTTTCTCTCTCGCTCTCTGTCTCTTCCTCTCTCTGTTACTCTTAGTTTCTCCTTATTAAGCAAACTGATAGAAAAACACAAGACAAACAATAAACAGACAAATATACAAAACAAAACAAGTCATTAACAAACGAAAGCAAGCACAAAAGCGATGTTGTTTTCGGATTATTTTGCACCTTCTTAGTTCTTTCTGTCCATTCCTCTGAAGTGAATCACATAAACACACGAAGAGTGCATATTTTTGCCCTGTTATGTTGAGTATCTATACATAACACACACACACACACACACACACACACACACACACAAGCATACACACACACATATATGTATATATAAAGATAATAGACATAAACACGCTTATATACGAATATATATATATGTATATTATATA
>NC_068983.1:67730811-67749991 GCF_001194135.2 Octopus bimaculoides | reverse complement strand
ATATATATATATATATATATATAATATAATATAATATAATATTATATTATATTATATTATATTAAGCACTATATATTTTAATCAGCTACTAATAGTTTCGTGCGATGAAAACACCTCAAACAACATTTTATAACACGTCTAGTGCTTTTACATAGTCCTCAGGATCTGCCCACGTGGTATAACATGCTAAAGCTGGACGATCGAATAAGAAGAAATGCGAGAAGAAGCGAGAAGAGAGTAGATGTAAAAGGTGGACGGACACCCTGTATACATTTTACTTTTCCTTTCAATCATTTCATACCGACGCTTTAAATCAGTTTTTATATTTCCCCTTATCAGAGACAAATAAAAGTAACCGCCATCATCATCATCATCATCATCATCATCCTCATCACCACGACGAGGACGACGACGACGACGACGACGACCACCACCTTCTTCTTCTTCTTCTTCTTCTTCTTCTTCTTCTTCTTCTTCTTCTTCTTCTTCTTCTTCTTCTTCTTTCGCTAGCGCGTGCTAATTTAGTTAGCAGGTATTTTAGTTTGAGGTTTGGTGACAACAAGTCTTCTCAAATCTCAAGAATTTTTCTTTGGATTCTTGAAGAATATAGGATGGTACTCTTCAGCAGGTCGACAATGCGTGTCTCATTTCCAATTTCTTTCAGTCTTTTAAGCAGTATTTCGGGAATTGTGCCAAGAGCACAACTTACTTCAGGAATAATTGTTGTCTTGGTCTTCTACAGTTTCCTCAGCTCTCAGACTAGAACCTGGTATTTCTCAGCTTTTTTCCATTGCTTTAGTATCGACTCTGCTATCATACTTAACTGCAAAATCTACGATCTTGCACTGTTTGTTTATTTTGTCTTCTGTAGTCTTGCCTGGTCTTTTTGCCTTAGTAGTATGATCAGTCTTATGGCAAAGTCCCATAAGATTTCATAATTTTCATCTACGACGGCCTCCTGTTCGTGTCCATACCACTTTTCTGTTGTTTTGAAGCCTCATACTCAACTAACATCCCAATACATTCTTTGGCCTATACAGTTATGTCTGCACATGTATTCCATTTGTGCTAGTATACTACACTCACTCAAAATGTGATTGATACACTCGTCTCTTCCTGAAGATTCTACATTTGCTGCCTGACTGAGTTTTGTCGATCTTTGCCTTCATCCGATTTCTTCTAAGGGCCTGTTCCTGAGTGGCTATAATTAACGTTTTTGTTTCTCGTTTCAAGTTCCCGTCCATCAAACAAAGCCAGCGGGCTTCACTTTAAACATTTACTGGTTTGCTGCATGAATAAGCCATGGAGTTCCATTTCTTTATTATTATTTTGGCTCGGCTCAGGTTTGGTCTTATTCCTGGTAGAATTTATGGGAGTAGCGGGTTACTACCTGTAACCTTAGGTATCCAAAAGCTTTCAGCAGTCTTTTAAGTGCTTAAAACCCCCCTGATAATCCTTGCTGTCCCTAGAAGACAAACTTTTGTCGGCGCTTTACGGGGCATTCTATTCCAATCTCCTCCAGTCATTTGTCTATATTTTTGCTTAGTAGCAGTAATAACAGTTGTAATTACAGAATTATGGTGGTAATGGTAATGAGGATGATAATGATGGTCATGATGCTGCTGCTGATGACAACCTGCGAAGATGATGATGATGTTGATACATATATATTCTTTCATTTCTTTCAGTCATTTGACGGCAACCATATAGGAGCACCGCCTTTAGTCGAACGAATCGACCCCAGGACTTATTCTTTTGTAAGCCTAGTGCTTATTATATCAGTCTCTTTTCCCGAACCGCTAAGTTACGGGCACGTAAACACACCAACATCTTTCAATTCTGTTTTCACTTCTTGCCGAGTGTCTTCCTGACACCTAGTGCAGAGAAACGTACTGTATGCATTGGTAGGCCATTAAAATACGCACACCAGATTGTTCATTTACAAAGTCATGTGACAGATAAAAAGGGAAAAACAGAGAGAAAAAAGGAAAAATAAAAAGTAAAAAAATAAACAAATAAAATAAAGTGGGAGAAAAGGAAAGAAAATTCACAGCGACAATAGTTTTCTCACAACGTGTGACGTACCAATTAAGACAATCTTTTGCACTTCCTGCATGGATGCTAAGCCAGAGTTCATTCTTAAATAATTTTCAGTGCCTTTTTTGTTCATTTCAAGTGCACCTACTATCACTGGTATTGTAACTGTCTTGAGATGCCACAGCCTTTCAATTATTATTATTATTATTATTATTATTATTATTATTATTATTATTATTATTATTATTAGTATTATTATTATCAATACCATTAGCATTACTTTCATTATAACTATCAATAATATTAATACGCTAACTTTTTGTTTTTGAACGTACTTGTGGTGCGTGTCACACTTCAAAGAAGTGGCAAAGTGAGAGAGAGAGAGGAGGACAGAGAGGAAGTAAGAGAGAAAGAGAGAGTGATAGAGACAGTGAGTGGTGACGGCGTTCATCGCAAGAGAAGTAGAGACATATACATATACACATTGTTAAATAATAAACGGGAGAGAAGAGAGACACAACGGAAGGGAAAGAGAAAGAGAGACTGAGAGAGAGACAGTAGATACTTAAATCAGTAGATACTTAATCACAGCAAATATTGGATGTCGATTTCACTTTTAAAGAGAACTAAAACAATTCCAGTCAGTGGCAAAGCAACAGGTAGGAAGTGAGAGAGAGAGAGAGAGAGAGAGAGAGAGAGAGAGAGAGAGAGAGAGAGAGAGAGAGAGAGAGAGAGAGAGAGAGAGAGAGAGAGAGGTGAAAACTTCGCTGTGGACCGTCTAACATTTACTGTCTGTCTGCCTGTCTGTCTGTCTGTCTGCCCCCCTCTCTCTCTCTCTAGGTATATGTTTGTGTATGTGTGTGCATGTATGTGTATGTTTGTATGTATATGATTGTGCGCTGGATCTCTCTCGACATACCAGTAAACCACAAAATCGCACCAGTCAGCATCACCACTACCTCCAAGCCCATCATATGTGTTTGTGTCTGTGTTTGTCCCACCACCACCATTGCTTCACACCGATGTTGGTGCGTTTGCGTCTCTGTAATTTAGTTCAACAGAAGAGACTGATAGAATAAGCACCAGGCTTACAGGGAATAAGTCCAGGGGTTAATTTCTTCGACTAAAGGGTGGTGCTCTAGCATGGCCACCGTCAAATGACTGAAACAAGTAAAAGAATACCAGAAAAACGTTCCGTACCACTAAACCAAGAAGGTTCTTTGAATATGTACGATGTATTTTAAGGTTAAATAGTAATTCCGTTTACGTTTATGTAAATGAGATATTTTGGCTGGATTATATAGTCATTGGTGTTACATTACTTTCGATATTCTGTAACTGTCAGTATACTTTTCTAGGCTTGAAATTTTTGTAGGGGTTGGGACCAGTTGATTAGATCGACCCCAGTACACAACTGGTAGTTAATTTATGGAGCCCCAAAGAACGAAAGGCAAAGTCGACCTCAACAGAATTTGAACTCAGAACGTAAGACAGATGGTCATAATGTACAAACATTTCTCATGGCACCAGTACACCGTTTACACATGCTTACAATTTTAATGTTTTCTGTGAATTTTTCACAGGTCAGCTTGTTGTTATTAATGTTATTACCTCCGCCTTAGCGAAAGCAGGTGTATTGTTTCAGTCGTGTTTGTTTGTTTGTTTGTTTGTCTGTCCGTGGACAAGATATCTCAAGAACCTCTGGATGAATTCGGATGAAACTTTCAAGGATGTTTCGAATCGTGGCTGGCACGAACTGGTTAGATTTTGGGATCGATCCGGTGCCGGACAAGGATTCTGGTTTATTTGTTATATTTACATGAAGTATTACGATCTTACGTTGACTTTCAAGTCTGTCTCTGATTATCTTCTTGATATTATATATCATACATACATACTAACACTTTTAGTATTCTCGTTTGTGAGAGCAGTCGAGTTTATTTAAGATATTCTCAGTTTAAAAAAATCATCTCTAACTAATCGTGAAAAGGACGTTGGTGTTGCTTTGGCGGAGGTTTGCACTCTATGAGTGTTCTTATTATTGTTTTCATTCCTTAGGTTGCTATTTACATTGTTAACGTTATTGATTCTATTGTTAATCTTTTTAGATAGTAAGTTTACCGATTTAAATACTTATCTAGGGTTACTATGAGTTATTTTCCATATTTTGTTTTCCTATAGAATATATCACTATTAATTCTACTTGTATTGTTATTTGGTAATTCTCTTACATTATGTCTACTCTCGTTTTCGAAGAAGTTATTCAATCTTTTAGCGTTTTGTGCTGCAATTATTTGTACATTGTTCTTAGATTTACAGAAGGCTACTCTTATTTATAACTGGTGAATAAAATAATTTCGGGATATTAGTGTTCATTTGCTTCCCGAATGGTATGATGAACCATTCTCTATTATCTTTAAATTCATCTTTATAGAAGTTAATGCTATTTATGCATGGGGCATCGTTTTTATGTTTTATTTAAATTTTCTTTTGATTATTATTATTATTATTGTATTCTTTATTTTTTATCTTTATTTCTAATGTTGTTGTTTCATGATAGTTTGGCTTACAGTTATATTGTTATTTTTGTTATAATAGTATCTTATATCCGAGCTCTTTTTAATTGGATTTGATTTAATTATTCTCGGTCTTTTCTTATTATTTACTTTTTGCTTCTTGTCTATTTTACGAACCAAGTGGAGGCGCAATGACCCAGTGGTTAGGGCAGCGGACTCGCGGTCATAGGATCTCGCGGTTTCGATTTCCAGTCCGGGCGTTGTGAGTGTTTATTGAGCGAAAACACCTAAAGCTCCACGAGGCTCCGGCAGGGGATGGTGGCGAACCCTACTGTACTCTTTCACCACAACTTTCTCTCACTCTTTCTTCCTGTTTCTGTTGTACCTGTATTTCAAAGGGTCAGCCTTGTCACACTGTGTCACGCTGAATATCCCCGAGAACTACGTTAAGGGTATACGTGTCTGTGGAGTGCTCAGCCACTTGCACGTTAATTTCACATTCTTACGTAAAACATATGCTTCGCAGTTCAGCTTCGAAGATGCTGATAAGGGACGTTTATCTTCCATATCGATTCAAATCATAAATATGTAAAGAAAGAAGATAATCGAATGAATTGATTCCATTACATTGCTGGTACTCACTAATGATGAAAGCTAATGTATATTCGGCTAGGTTTTGACGTCACGACTTAAAGAGATTTCTGCAAATACTGCATCATTATTTCTGTTATTTAATACAGAGAAAATTAAAAAGAATAGTCTTAACTAAAATGTTTGTATTCGTTCTATCATTGAGCTTTCTCTGGATGTAGTGGTCATGTGTGCAAGTATTACCATTGTATGCATAGCAGTTTATTTGGGAGTCGTTGAGCGCTTGCTTTCATTTGTTATCATTCGAATACTTTGGTTACTCTATCGACATTCATCAATCAGAATTTTGTAATTCTTTTTGGAGAAAAAGTATACATGATCATATATTTGGTTACAATTTAGTAGTCGTAATAGTAGTGGAGGTGGTGGTAGTGATGGTGGTAGTAGTGGTGGTGGTGATGGTAGTGGTGGTGGTGGTGGTGGTGGTGGTGGTAGTAGTAGTAGTAGTAGTAGTAGTAGTAGTAGTAGTAGTAGTAGTAGTAGCAGCAGCCGTTGTAGTAATCTGTGACTCGTCCGGTTATAATGACTGTCTTTATATACCATTTTTCAGCAGTGTATTATTAAACGTTTCCTGTTTATGAATTAGATTTAATTTTATTTACTTTAAGGCCTGCTTGAAATCTCCCACAATACCTTTCTCTGTTTAAGAGTCACTAAGACAACAATGTTGTTTATCACTACGTCTACCTATTCAAGCAGTCAAACATAATATTCCAAACATGACCAGTAAGTTTATATTCAGATGTAGTTTATCTAGGACTATGTTATTCTGTGTATATTCAAGTTTGGTTGACAATACGACAGAGTGTGATTTCAAAGAGATTTTGCTGCTATTTGTAGGTGATCGAATGGCTATTAGTAAGTTCCTCTTAGAAATTGGTGACGAAGGTGAGGTGTCTCTGTTGATTAACTACGTGTTGCTTTGATCAAGGAGAGCTACAACAATTCATACATCACTTGTGATCATCTTATAAGGCAGCGAGCTTGTAGAAAAGGTGACGTGCTGGCAGAAACGTTAACACCGAGCGAAATGCTTAGCGGTATTTTGTCTACCGCTACGTTCTGAGTTCAAATTCCGCTAAGATCAACTTTGCTTTCATCCTTTCAGGGTCGATAAATAAGTAACAGTTGTGTACTTGGGTCGATCTAATCGACTGGCCCTTTCCCTCTAAATTTCAGGACTTGTGCCTATAATAGAAAGAACTTATGATCATCTAGTCGTTATACATATATATTTTGAGACATACTGTATCTAAGTCTATATTCCGTAAAGTGCCCTACTTTACTATTATTTTAAAAAAATTGTAGGGTGTAATTTTTAGGAAAATTTGGCTTCTATTTCTGGAAGATTGCATAACAGCGTAGAAGCAACTTGTCTTCTTGTTTTCATTTGAACAAATTTCCAGCTTACATTTCAAATGCAACCGTTTCTAGTTTTTTTGGATATGGCATTTTATTAGAAAGAGTCTTAGGTCAAGAAAAATGAAACTTACTTCAAGAATATCAACTTAAATTTTCTGTTACCGCTGTGCAATATTTAGCAGTTGTTGTTTGTGTAACACTGAATCATATCCTCGTGTTATATACTAACATCGTGTGCAATCCCAGTGCTAGGTATTATATTTGCTGCGAACAGTCAATGGGGTAATAAGAACAACGTTGAAGAACAAACAACGGCAATGAGTCTTTAGTTAATTTCCGCAGTTCAGTTTAAATGGTCACGTGGCTGTAGCTAGAATAGGGATTGGTTTCACCCAATCAGCTTTCCATCCATAAACATTATTATGGTTTACCAATTAAAAAAGGATGCGCACAATATTAGGACGTCAAGCAGCTATTTGGTAGCTACTAAACATCGGATAGAACGCCTGACAGTATTCATTCTGGTTTCTTGCGGTACGAGTTCAAATCGCACCATGGTAAGCATTACCTTTCATCATTTAGACGGCCATAGTGGGATTGATATTTGTTTGTGCGTTCTGAATTCAAATTCTACTGAGGTCGACGTTGCCTTTCATCCTTTCGAGGTCGATAAAATAAGTACCAGCTGAATACTGGGGTCGATGTAATCGACTTACTCCCTTCCCCGAAATTGCTGACCTTGTGCCAAAATTTAAAATCAATACTGGGATTGACTCTTCTTTCTATCTTTCTGTCTTCCTCTATCTCTCTCCCCTTTCTCGCTCATGAAGCAATCGGCTGAAGTCAGATCTGGAAAAGTATTATTTCGTCCAGATTTAGATGCCAAAGATACGCCATTTTGTACAACGGTGATTCAAGTTAAAGTAAAAATTTGGATGACGTTATTTGTACTGTGTATAAGTGTATAAGTGTATAAGTGTATAAGTGTATAAGTGTGAATATGTGTGCTTGTGTGCAAGAGTGTGTGCAAAGTGTCTGTGTGCGTGTCGGTGTGGTTTTCCGTTTATATTTCTGTATGTTTGCAGACATTCCTGGACGTTACTTTGATTATTTGGCGTCAGATAATAATTTGTGTGAGAATGTGACGGAATTCGTGAATCTGCATAATCTTACCACCACTTCCAACATATGTACAAGCAAACATATTCGGATGCCCAAACGTACACACACACACACACACACACACACACACACGCACGCACACACACACACACACACACACACACACACACACACACACACACACACAATCACACGCGCATGCACTCACACTGACATACACACGCACACATTTACACGTAAGTACATATTTGTTTTAAATACTCGTAACTCTGTAATGCGTATTTTTGCCTTCCAGGTATATGTATTTCTGCATGTCTGGATGAATGAATGAATGTATATGTATATATATATATATATATATAAATGCATACCTACACACATATATATATATATATATATACATGCACACTTAGACACGCCTACACTCAAACATACGCACATTACCTATAAATACTCACACTCATACACGCATATATTTACCTTAATGAGAGATTTGGCCCCTACATATGTATGAACAGACGTACGTATGTGTTTGTATGTATGCATATTATATACTTACATTCCTTCACCGAATATGTACATTCACGTATGCACTCATACACATTCACATACATAACAGTAAACATGTATACATGCACACATATACGTATATACAGATCTGTGTGGATCTTCGTACGTTTGCGTTTGTACTCGATTACATAAAACGAAGACTAAAACTGAATGATAAAGAAGAAGAAAGGGACAAAGAGAAAGAGAGGATATGAGGAGAAGGAAAGAGAAAGTAAAATACATCATGAAGGAAGATAATGAAAAGGAAAATGCCGTCATTCTGAGTGATTCTCAGTTCTCTCATATCAAATACATTTCCTCTCCTTTAAACTGTATTTAAGCAATGCACTTGTAGTTTACAAGTAAACAGGGCCCACATATATACATACACATATATACACTCGTATATTCACGCACAGGTAACCCACTACAGATATTCAAATATATATATTCATTACACACACACACACGCACATATATGTACATATACATACATATATATATATAATATAAATAATATATATATATATATGTATATGCATATATACATACACATATGTACATGCTTACATGTATATGTATATAGTTGGAATTTACAAAAAAAATAAACAAAAGACGAAAACGGGTGTGTAAACAACAAACAGATGTATTTGTTTAACGCTCTGGAAGTGAGAAAGTCTTTTACGTTTCGAGCCTACGCTCTTCAACATAAAGGAACACAGAAATAAACAGAGAGAGAAAATAAAAAGAGAGAGTAAATAACAAAAGGTATAGTGCCTAGCGGTCAATCATATGCATGTATGGGTGCAGGACGTCATAAAACGTAAACAACATGAAATACGAAATACGAAAACAAGGAATACGAACTTTTTTTGCGAACAACGAAAGAAACAATGGAAAACAAGACAAGTAACATAAAGAACAACCCTTCATCATTTGTCGGCTGTTTATCTACTCCACATTTGGAGCAATTACGACAAGTGTATCTTCGAGAAAACAGTTGCTCCCGCAAAGCAAAACAAAGTTTAGGATTTGCGGAGGGTCAGAGTTGGTAAGAAAAACAGGGCAGTGAAAACAAACAGTAAGGGCTGCTAAGCCATAACGAGGTGAAGTGGCGAACGCTGGAGGAACAAGCTTTGACAGGAGATAAGATAGGAGAGGAGACAGACAAGAATGCGTGTAATCTGTGTGGCAGATCAAAGGGAAAGAAAGAAGCTAAAGTTAGGAGCAACGAGAGAAGAAAGGAAGAGTGAGAAAGAGAGAAGGTCAGATAGAGAACGGTGAAGAGGAGAGAAAAAGAATTAGAGAAAGGAAGATAGAGGAAACGAAAGGGAAGAGAGAGAACAGTACAGAAAGTCTCATCAAAATTATTGTGTGTGTGTGTATGTTCGTAAGTACGTACGTTTGTATGTATGCATGTACGTATATGTATATACATACATACATATATATATATATATATATATATATATATATATATATGTGTGTGTGTGTGTGTGTGTGTGTGTGAGTAAAAATAAATACAAAAAAGGGGTTTTGTATGATCGTGTATAGAGGAATATATTATTTTATTTAAAAGAGTTCCAACTCTGTTTTTTATGTTTTATTTATATTCTTGTAAAATTAATGTGGGATATAGAATATGGAATATATAATATATAATATAAAAATGGATGGTACAATGAAATGAAGTATTGAATGTCTTATTGAATATATGGAATATGTCTTATTGAATAAATGAAATATTGAGTGTTCAATATAAAGGATTAAATATATAAAGGCGAATACGTATTTTCTATTCCTTGTGGTATTTCATCATGGTCGGTATGACAAACTGTAACAGACTGTAATATATATATGATTATGTATGCATATGTGGGTATATATACATACATACACACACACACATTATTCAATAACCACAATATAAGTTTTTATGTGCTACTATTAGTTTCATGCGTTGAAAACATGGCAGACCACGTTTTATAACACGTCTGGTATGTCAACACACTTATCAGACACTGTCCACACGACATAAGGAACTAAAAATGGGATGAGAGAAAAAGAGAGGTAAGGCCTAAAAGAAGCATATAAAAAAACTGGAAAAAACTGGAAAACGAAATAATAGTTATATCCCTTATACTGTAAATTATAAGGCTGAAAAGATTTTGGCTTAGAGCCTATGGTACAGTTATTCAATTCGGTGGTGGTGGAGGGGGTACTTCCCAATTCTTCAACAGGAACTTATTTCGGATCTACAGTTCAGAATGTTAGAGGTCTTAAATCTGAAAAGGATTTGAGTTGTTTCAGCTTTGCATAGCTTACATTTTTTGATCCGTTAACATATGGTGTGGATTTTTCGACTATTTTCCGCCTTATCGAACGTGGTGTTGCGTTCGATTTCAAACTTCATACGTGGCCAGCCAACTTAGTAGCTTCGCTTTTATCTCTGTGTCGGAGGGAAGATATGTAATTAGCACAGTGATTCTTGAATTATTCTTCACATAATCCGATATAGCTTTTCATATCGGATGTGTTGCAGTACCTACTGCCTAATATATGACAGATTTAATCATACATGGCTGGTTCAGTGGACAGGTTCCTGAGTTTCAGCAGTTACAACTGTCTCTAATTTTATTTTTGATGTTTCTTCGTATTTTTTTTAACTACTAGCCCAATTTCAGACCTCGCTGGGTTTAACGATCTACAAGTGGGTTTATCATAAAAATTATATTTATGGTCTTTTAAAGTAATAATGACTTCTCTTTTAGCTAAGCATTCTAATCTATCGTCGATTTTACTACGTTTTGCAAGGAATTTAGCCTCATCATTAATATCGTTGTATCTCTCTGTGCTAGCTTTCTTATATTTTGTGGCGTCATTTAGCAAATGGTGTCATTTAGAAATGGTGTAATTTAGTAACTAATCATATAGATAATTAGTAACTTCATACAGTTTGTTGGTCTTATCAGAAAATACGAATTTCTTTTTAGGTTTCTAAAGGTTTTAATACCAGATTCCATTTTAGTTTGAAAGGAGTTATGGCACTAATGGAATCTAATATTGGTACCTAAATTAAGGATGTCTATCTCAAAAGTGACTAAGTCTTTAACCGTAGGGGGTATTTACGTGCCATTAAATTTTAACGTTCCGTATAAATGGGAGATAGTGCAGTGTAAAAAAATAAGGCTTTCTATCTCATCCGTTTCAACTTTCTAGATGAATATCCTGAGGTATAGTTTATTCAGTGGTAAATGTATGTTTTAAGCAGAGTAATTCGTATCGTATAAATCCAAAATAGTGTGTAAACTGGTAAAATATTTAGAGTCACTCAACTCAGCAAAGCAGTCACGCCAATCATATGAAGGTTATGAATTTGCAGTAGAAAGCCATGTGTGAAGGTATATCATGCACTGTTGCGTAATGGTAAGATCAACAAAAAAAGTACTCCATCTCTTGAGAAGTAAATATCTTTTAATAAACACAATATAAGTTTTTATATGCTACTATTAGATTCATGTGCTGAGAACATGCCAGGTAGTGTTTTATAACACGTCTGGTACCCCAGCACGATCATTAGATACTCCGGTGGGGGAGGTACTCCTCAATTCTTCAACAGGAAATTAGGCATATGCTTACAAGCGCTGAAAATTTCGGATCTAGAATTCAGCCAGTTAGGGTTCTTAGATCTGAAAAGGATCAGAGTTCTTTCAGCTACGCATAGCTTACATTTTTATGATCTTGTAATTTATGGTGTGGATTTTTCGACTATCTTCCACTTTATCATACGTGATGTTGCGTTTGATTTCAGCTTCCATACGTAGCTAGTTTAAACGAATAACTGTACCATAGGCTGTAAGCCACAATCTTTTCAGCATTATAATTTACGGTCTAAGGGAAATAATTCTTATTCACCTTTCGCAGGTTTCTGATTTCTATTTCGTTTTCTGGTATTTCAAACTTTCACTTTTTATATACATTTTCTTCTCACCTTTTCTTACTTTTCTTCTCGTCCCATTTTTAGTTCGTTATACCATGTGGGCAATGTCAGATGATTATCTGGGACACCAGACGCGTTATAAAACACTGTTTGCTATGTTTTCAGCACATGAAATTAATAGTAGCATATAAAACCATATATTGTATTTATTAAATAATGTTTATCGCTTAAGAGATGGAATACTTTTTTGTTGATCTTACAATTACGGAATAGAACATTATCTATCTATCTATCTATCTATCTATCTATCTATCTATCTATCTATCTATCTATCTATCTATCTGTCAGTCTGTCTGTTTGTCTATCTATCTAAGGTCGGCCTTCTACAGGGACGATGTCCGGTTATCTCAAGCCATATGTACAGCCAATCAGGAAGGTCATAAGTATTACAAACTCTTCAACCCTCGTAATGTCAAGGTGAGGTACCTGTGCTTAGACAACATCGCATCTAACATCGCACGCATCAGCAGACGTAAAAATATACTCACACGACCGCAAATCCCAATTTGCAACTACCAAAACCCCACCATCTACCCTCTAGAAGGATCCTGTCTCTCATAGGCTGTAGTATACAGAGTATAGTATACATCATCCGATGGCATCACTAGGCACTATACAGGTATAACAGCCAATGACTTCAAGGGAAAGTACTCCCAGCACATGCTCTCATTCAGACCCAGGGATACAGAGAACTCCACTTCCCTGTCGCGCTTTCTCTGGTTATTCTGTGACCTCCGAGACGAAACATCCAGCATCAAGTAGACTATTGTTGACAGGGAACCTCCATATTCACTCAGCGCCTCTAATTGCCAGCTATGCCTCCACGGAAACCTGCATATCATTTATCAACCCTCAGTATGCATCAACAAGAAATATGAATTATCTTATTGCTGTGACC
Source organism: Octopus bimaculoides (assembly GCF_001194135.2). Lineage (NCBI taxonomy): Eukaryota > Metazoa > Mollusca > Cephalopoda > Octopoda > Octopodidae > Octopus > Octopus bimaculoides. Next base: position 67,736,856 of record NC_068983.1, on the reverse strand, counting down.
AGAGGTATACCATTCTGGTAAATTTCAAGCCACTGGCCGCCGGTAACTCGGATATACCTCCTTAGTGCCAGCTTCCCCACTGCACCATTCGCACCAAGGTCACTGTCACCAAATAACCCCCATAACCAGCACCGCAAATCACCAATCTGCAACGCTTCTGCATGCTTGTCTACCTGCATGTTGTCACTCCTTTTACATAACCACACGAGTATATATAAATGCGTGCTAGTGCATGTGTGTGCGCATATACATCTGCACACCGTATGCATACGCACCGATATATGCGCACTGGTATGCATATGCGCACTGGTATGCATATGCGCGCGCGCCTGTATACATGTGTACCCGGGCGTGTTCTTGCATGTAAACACACAAACTTATATAAGCACGCACGCACTCATGCACGCGCGCGCGTACACGTATGCGTTTACCCATATGCATATATATATTTAGGTAAGTATATGAATGCATGTGTATGTGTGTGCATGCATGTATGTGTCTGTGTGTATATGCATGCATGCGTGCCTATCTGAGCCCGCACGCGCGCGCGTGTGTGTGCACGCACGTGGATGTGTGAATGTACACATACGCACACTCGCATAATTACAGATACACACACATACGCGCACATATAAGCACATACATACACGCATATACAAGCACATGCGTATACGCATATATGCATATATACTCGCACATCTACCGCCCCTTCCATCTCCTCCCAACCCCGCGAACGATTTCCAGTCCACCACGCGGTCGATTTCCAGTTCACCGTACTTTTTTTTTTTTCTTCAAGTAATTGTAGTCGCTGAAATACTAACATCAAACTGTGACACCTCATGACTTTTTTCGCCCATTCTCAGGCTAAAGTCCGGTAATAAGCATTTGACTCTATTCAAGTTCTTAAGGCCGAAGATTACCCTCACGCTTAAAACTTAGAGTACCAAGGAGTTTGAATTAAACTGTTTTGACCCATACATGTAACTCCCAATAAATGTGTTGAGTATCCTGAGCTTTATGTTGGAAATTTGATCGAAGAAATCTCTGTTTATCGATTCCTGACTACTTCAAGCAAGTCACTGCACTGTTTCACTGATTGAACATTTCTTTATATTTCCACCTATCTCTGAATTCTTATATTAGCAACTGAGCACTTCCAAAAATATATACTCCAATACTTGAACACTTCCATTAAAGGTCAGATACTTGAACCGTTAAACACTGCTTCATTCAACGAAAGAACACCTGCTTTAACCATTTATCGCTCTTATCAACTTTTGAACGTTTCTGTTAACTTACTGGATACTTATGTTAACTTACTGTACACTTCCATCAAGTATTGGACAATTACACTAACTTACTGAACACTATCATCGACGTATAAACATTTTATCAACTGCTGAACACTTCTACTAACTGAATATATCGATTAATCGCTGAACATTGCCGTCAACTACCAAAAACTCCAAACATACAATGTTTCTGTCAATTCCTGACCATACTTACAAATTTTGAGCACTTTCAATAAGGAAACACAACAAAATAATACATGATTACTTCCATCAAACACTGAAAACTTACATGTCGACAGACCCATAAACAGGTCCAACTTCTAAAATCTTCCCTCAAACCTTCAATCCTCAAGACTTCGATCAATATCTGGAGATCGATCCTGTTTCATGAAAGTGGTTTAGTTCGTCTTTCTATGTGGCAGCCGGCAGAAGTGGAAACATAGCTACATTAATCGCTTTTGGTGTTGTATATCTTTGAACACGGTGTAAATCTGACAGAGTCGATAACCTCAGTAATGGATTCTGGTCACGTGACGGATGCATGACTGAGACAGTGTATAAAATAAGTAAATAGAGGAGGTTCATACAAGTTGGATGATTGAAAACAACAGTGTGGTGGAGTTCACAGGGTGGGCTGTAGAATATTGCATTACACAGGATAAGAAACGGCCATAAAATATAAGATTAGAGAGAGTACGAAAGTATGTGTATGTGTATATCTTTGTGCATGTGCGTGATAGAGAGAGAGCATATGTGTATGTGAGTGTATCGGTGAATGAGGGTAAAATCTTTGGGGTGTTAAGATACTGGGTAAGATTTATTGTTTATCATTTTGTCACAAATAGGAGTTGAATGGAGGGGGGATAATCAAGTCAAACTCTAGCTTATTAGACTTGAGCGTGCATATGTGAGAGAAAACCAGCACCACCACCACCACCACCACTACTACTACTACTACTACTACTACTACTACTACTACTACTACTACTACTACTACTACTACCACAAACACTACCACGATCACGACGACCACCACAACCACGACGACGACGACGACGACGACGACGACCACCACCACCACCACCACCATTACTGCTACATGGTTGTGGTAATATCCTCTGTTGTGGTGCTGTTGGTGTTGGGGAATGCAGTAACAAATACGAGGGTAAGGCTAGCATACTGACGAGGTTGTTAACCCGTAGACATACATAAAGATTAAAAGTAACGGTGGTGGTGATGGTGGCAGTGATAGTGGTGGTAATGGTGGTTGTGGGAGGTAGAGCTTTATGTAGGTGAAAGAAGAGGGTGTGAGGTGATGGTGTATGTGTCTGTGAGAGAGAATGAGAGAAACATAAGGGAAATTTTCAGGAATTGGGTCCTGCAGTCAAAATGTGGGTTGCAGACAATAGGGTAGGGTGAGTAAGTAGGACATGAATCAAAGGTATATGGGTAGCCCTTAATAACACACTGGATTAAAATATTAATGGCCTTCTAGGCAGGAGTGATGACAACAGCAAAAGCAACGAAGACAGAGGCGAATAAAAATAGTGTAGCGGAATAATAATAATAATAATAATAATAATAATAATAATAATAATAATAATAATAATAATAATTGTAATAATAATAATAAATGGTTTTTTAAACATTCTCTAGAACAACGCTGTACAAATTCAAATATATGGTACCCTAGGCATAACACCTACATGAACTTCTAACTTGTCTCTTGAGGTCTCTGGGTGAGACTTGGATCCAACTTGTACAAATGCAAAGCAAAAGTCAAACATAAAATAATAATAATAATAATAATCCTTTTTACTATAGGCACAAGGCCTGAAATTTGAAGGAGGAGGACAGTCGATTACATCGACCTCAGTGCGTCGTAACTAGTACTTATTTCATCGACCCCGAAAGGATGGAATACGAAGTCAATCTAGGCGGAATTTGAACTCAGAACAAAGAGAAACAAAATGCCGCTAAGTATTTTGTTCGGCGCTATCGTCTTTAGCGACAACTTACGATGTAGAGACACCTGGTACTCGTCCATCATTTCCTTCTTGCTCGGCAGGGGGTATATAGGCCATCAATTCGTCATTGTAATAAGTAGTCTAAAACACTCTATTCGAATAACTGTAAGTTTTAGACATCCATAAAAGACTTCTAACCTCTTGTTTATCTTTTCTTTGAATGCATACGTTTTCTTACTTATCTTCTTTTCTTTGTGGTTTCCCACTTTCCATTTTCCATCTCCTTCATTTTGCCGCAAGATTGCTGGGAGTAAAACTGCTATTCGCAACCTCTGGTTGGTCCTGCACTGGAGTCGGGGACCTCTTCTTGAGCTTGAGTTGTGCTGTGCCTTGGTGCTAGTGGTACAGAGAATGAGACGATATAACTTGTTTCTTGTCAGGTCTTTTCCAGAGAAGCGACTAATGACGCTCTTGAAAATGTGGTAGCTGTAATTATGATACACTCCTCTGATGCATGCTGTTATGGTTGCTGCTGCGTCTGCTTCCGTTTGAAGCCATATTCTCTTCTAGGTTTCCTTTTTTTTACCGGTTTTTACTAATATACGTATACCACCAGTATGATTGACCTGCATTCTCTCTTTCAATATGGCACACCATCGATATAGCCTTGTGAACATCGGAGATCATTAGTCCTTGGATATCCAATCACATGTTGTTGCGGTCACCAAGGCACCAAGGATATTTTCTTAGTGTTGCATAAAATTTATGACAAGATGAGGTTCTATATCCATTTGAACATCACTGGCTGTGATTATGGAATTTCTCAGACTCATGCACTGGGAACCAGCCTGTGGAATATAGATTACCAGGTTAATCTATCCCTCCTTCTATTTCTTAGTTACAATTCCAAGTCATAATTTCATATTCTTATCCTAGTAGATAGAACATATATCTGTCCACACATCGACAAGAGCATCTCCTATCTCTTCCTTCGAAGGCATATAGAAGACCTCTCTGTATTTTAAACAATCAAGTTTACTTATTCCTTTGTGACACATTCTTTCACTCTTCTTTTCATTAAGATAGCTCATGTTTTTTGTCACGCCTGAGACTGACATATTGCAATGCAGGTAACAATAGCAAGTGTCTACCAAAATGCATAAACAATTTAAATAATGTGTAAAGAAAGACCTCTTATCTATGTGAGATAATGGGGATAAACATGCAAATGCTCGGAGACATTTTAGTTGTAAAAGGATCTCAAAAATTCTGGACTAAACAGAAATGGCGGAAACACGTCGAATGGAGAGTCGCTGAAGAAGTCACGGGATGTGTGACTAAATATTTCAGATAAAGGACTCTAAAATGATAATAACAAAGCTGAAGTGAAGACCAAGTATATAGCGCGAGTGGTTAATTGACAAAAAATATGACCATTCCTAAATATAACAAAATCTTAGGAAAAATATCCTCAATACAGAGCTCTGTGAAACGTGTTACATTCAAGGAGAACAATAATAATTGTTCCTAAAACAGGTACAAGGCATAGAATCAGTCAAATCAAAATTGGCCTCAGTATTTGACTCGTTCTTCAGTTTATCGATCCGAGAAGAATTAAGAGAAAAGTTGGGCAACGAAGGATATACACTTAGAAGGTAAAGAGCTCTATTAATCCATTGTTCAAATAATGAAATCAACAAGAATATTAATAATAATAATAGTGATAATAATAATAATAATAATAATAATAATAATAATAATAATAATAATAATAATAATGATGATGATGATGATGATGATGATGATGATAATAAAAAAGATAAAATAAAAATAATAATAATAATAATAATACTTTCTACTATAGACACAAAGCCTAGATTTTTTGGGGAGGGAAAAGTCGATCACATCGACCCCAGTACTCAAATGGTAATTAGTTCATCGATCCCGAAAGGATGAAAGGCAAAATCGAACGTGAAGTCAGACGAAATTCCACAAACCATTTCGCCCGGCATGCTAACGATTCTGCCATCTCGCCGCCATAAATAATAATAATGATAATAATAATAATAATAATAATAATAATAATAATAATAATAATAATAATAATAATAATAATAATAATAATAATAATAATAATAATAATAATAATAGTAGTAAAACAAATGAAATCCAAACTAAAACTAGAACAGACCATGATAAAACGATGGCAAGAAAAGCCTCTACATAGTAAATACTGGGCTAAACTAAATGCAAAAGAAATAGACAGAAAAATCCCAGCAATGGTTGAGAAGCTCAGGACTCAAAGCAGAGACTGAAGGATTTTTAATAGCTGCACAAGACCAAAGCCTCCCCACCAGAAATTACCAAAAACATATAATGAAAAGAAATATAACAAGTACCTGCAGAATATGTGGCGATGGACAAGAGACAATAAATCATATTATCTCTGGATGTCCAGTCCTGGCTAAGAAGGAATATATTCACAGACACGACAGAGCTGGGACCCATATACACTGGAAGCTATACCAACACTATGGAATAACAACAGAAAAAAGATGGTATAAGCACACGCCAGAAAAGGTCACAGAAAACGAGAAAGCAACCATACTCTGGGATATGCCAATACACACAGATAGAGAAATTAAGGCAAATAGACCAGATATAGTTGTCAAAGATCATGTAGAAAAAAATGCTTTCTAATTGATGTATCAATACCAGCAGATGACAACGTTTCCCTAAAAGAAATGGAAAAACTTTCAAAATACAAAGACCTGGAAATAGAGGTA
>NC_068983.1:67727161-67727683 GCF_001194135.2 Octopus bimaculoides | reverse complement strand
AACAGCTGTAAGATTAAACTTCTGTTCATCCTCTAATTCCTTATGTAATTTGTACTTCTATATGTAAACCAGGTTGGCAAAATAACATAGTCTGCCATGGACACCTGTGCTTTGGTTCTTTATTTCTTTTCCTTTCTTTTTTTGTCACTTTTGCTATGAATTAAATTAATGAATTCAACGGGATACACCGTCTGCAAGTAGTTGGGTTCAGCATATTATCCTCCATTTTCTAATTGTTATACAAATTTTGGGTAAAACCTCCACTTTTACCCGCTCCCATTGATTGCACCTAGTATAGCACTAGTGTAGCAATAATTGGTACCCTCCCAGCAGTATACTGGGATCTATTTTAAAACGGGGGCGCAAGTTTTCATTTATGTTTTATGTAGTGTTTTTGGTACGGAAAGACTTTCAAACTTCGTATACTTATCTATTTTGTGTTACAGAACAGAAAAATATTTTTGTATTCGAATTTATTTCATGTAAAAAATTGTCTTATTTCGATAATTTCTACTAATCACT